>NC_031497.1:1265524-1282334 GCF_000237925.1 Schistosoma mansoni
AGACTTCATTGTTCTTTCACACCAATCATTCTCTGTTCTTGTTCTCCTTACACTAAAAGAATGATAATGTGGAGTAAATCTCATGGAAATAATGAATAATTGAATTTCATTAAACACTATAACGATTGATTATTTCATTGATTTAATCATCAATCATACTATTGATTGGTGCTTATAAATTATTGATTGATTGATGATTGATTTGTCAAATCATTTCACAAAATCATTTTGTCTACATGAAATGTGAACAACATTCATTTGAAAGTCATGAATTTGAATGCTACTCTGGTAACCAATATACCATTACGTAACTGAGCAAGAAAATCGAAAAAGACATTGGAGTGAGATAGGTTATATGTTAAGAGGATTAGTAGACTATATCACAAAGCATGCTCTAACATGGAGTTCTCAAAGCAACATGATAAGAGAGAGGCCTAGAAAAACATAATGCTCTGTCAATTGAAGAGAAAAATCAGGATAATGAATAGTACTTGGGAACAACTGAGTAGGTCAAGACGGAGTTATTTACATATCCCTAATCGGTGGCCTATCCTTCAACATGGGTGACAGGATTCGGTAAGTGAATATAAATTTGGATAGTTACATGAAACAGTATTTTTTCAAAGTTGTCTTAACTCTATTAAAGATGGTGAAATGAAGAGATTGATCACTGTTTCAGAAATAACAATTACTACATGAAACTGATCATAAGTATATATGTATTTTCGTCGGAGTGTTCTGTAGTGTTAGTGGTTTATTATGGTTGAAATATTGTATCCTTCCTTGATGAATCAATGTGTCAATGGACGAAATAGTGTGTCGCGGATGATAACTTTTCACAAGAAGTAATTCGTTATTTAACAAAAGTGGTATTCATGTGTAAGGCTTCATATTAAGACAACAGAGAATATGAAGTCACTTGTACAGCACTGAATAATATAGATTGAAATCTTTGAAGAAATTAATCGTTTCTTGTAGATTTGAAATATAATAATTAACCTACATGATCCTAATTCACTATCATCCATGAGTTGATTACATGTTGATAGATTCATCTAGAAGTTAATCACTAATAAAAATTCATTATTTTAATATATGTGGCTAACAATGAATACAAAACGTGTGTTTCGTCCTTTTTAGAAGTCGTCAGCTGGGAATCCCTTTAACATCTCGCTGTTGATGCTTATATTTGAACTCTAACCTGGTAGCTTACACTTCAAATGCTAAGGCGTTATACAATGATTTGCTGGTCTAGATACCCACTAACTATCGTTATGATGTTTAAGGCAGATAGCAAGTCACAGACAGAACGACACTTAATTCCTGGATTCCCCTGGTAGCCATAAATTATCTATTCTAATATACTTGTGACAAATTGGCTATTTCGAGCGAATTCACATATGATGCACATATTTCAACAAAGACTGTTTAAACTCCAGTCCTGATCATCAACAACTAGATTTTAAATTTTCCGTTGTTTTGTGACTCAGTGTTAGTCAATTCTTCAGAGAGTAAATTTATTCTCTGAAGAAGTGGCTTCACAAATAAAAACCGCAATCTATACATAACTGTGATATACATCTGACACAAAACTGAGTAACTGGTTGACGGTAATTTGGGAACAATATGCATACATTAATAGTTTATGAGTTAAGTGAAGGCTTATAATTGGGACAATATGAAAGTACTAGGAAACCGATACGTAGTAATTACATAATAGTAAAATGTATTGGTGAAGATTATGGAACTTCAATGATTTACATCACTGACTGATCCTAGTTAGATGACTTCTGAAAACCAGAAGGCACTAGACAGATGTTTTCTCCAAGTATGGTAGTCTTCAGTGAGAATAATCATACGACACCCCATCCTGAGACGATCGAATCCAACTCATTAGGTATCGTGATGGGAAAATGTAGTCATAATCACTCTCCATTTAATAGAGCTAAAACTCCCACTTTTTCTAAGTCTTCATTCCTTCCTAACCAATTTTGGAAAAATATCACAATTGATTGATCACTGGGTGGTGATCAATGTCATGTGTGTCAAGTCCTTCTTAATGCTGATCGAATGCTATCGATCAAGTTGCAATGTGGCCACTAGTCTAGGTGGCTCCACACTGCGTGCACTATGTTGAGATAAAATGGTGGTTGGAGGTGGTCAACAGGAAATCCTGGACATAGGTTTCGTGCTACTTAGCACTCGTCAACAAGGTGTACCTGTAATCTTGAGGGGACTGATGCTCCCTGATGGATTCGATCCCGTGTCACCCAGCTTATATTTGGAAACAAAACTCACAATTCACATTTGTGTTTAGTTTATAGTTAAATACGACGAAATATAAACTATAAGCAATTGTATGCAATATTGATCAATGAATATAATAAGTGATAGTGACTATAAAATGATGTATATAACCTCATAAACAACATAGTTCCTTTCTAACTAACTGTCTGAGAAACAAAAGACTGTTTCATTTAGATTGGATTTTAATTAGAATGACATCAGACTTTAGATTTGACGTCATTGACTGACTAAAATACACAAGTGTGTGTGTGTGAGACAACTGGAGATTGGGAAATAATAGTAATAGACCATAGTTACTATTTTATTTGATGTAAAATACTTTATGGGTATGATAAATAATTTACTTTTTTTCCAAAACGATTCTATCATCAGACTTGCTGATGTCTTTCGATGATCACAGGTAAATAACAACACAGAATAAAGTTGAAGATTGTTAGGGGTATGGCTTATATATAAAGTTTAATGAATGACAGTGATTTCTCTTTAGTATCATACTGTATATCAATTAACTGGTCATAACTAGATGAGAAAATTGTTTATCAGTATGATTTTGTGGAGATTGTTGAATAGTATTGACATCACAAACTGATCTAAGTTGGACAACTATTGAATGCTAGGAAACATCATCCTAGCATAGGACCTATCAGTAGTTTTTTATATACTGAGTCTGAAAGATATAACTTTTTGCATCACTTTGCCCATAGGTAAGATAGACTGCTAGGTTACGCACCATGTACTTAACCCCGACAAGAGGATGACTTACTTAATTGTCCGCGAAGTCAATTTCAGGAAATATGTCCACCTTATCAAAATAATGGTTTTTTCTGACCTTAAGAAATCCTTGATCCCTCTGGTACTTCAGTTTGTTCAAGTTATAACCCATACAATCTATCAACTATACTAAACCATAGTGCAGTCACCTCTAAAATACATAACATCGATAATGACTTTCTAGGTTTTTTACACTACACACTTCCTGTTTAAACTTATCACTTATCAATGCACATTCACTTTCAAGTGAAATTTCGGCCTTAAGAATCTTAGCTTTACTAGCCAAACTGTTTTTCATACCTGTCACTGAAATATGGTACTCTCCCTTAGTGTCCGATTCAGAATTAAATATCTGGAACTACTGACTCTATCTGTGTGACAGAGAAACTGAGATTAGGGAGCGGTTATCCTATATATGCCCGGGAACTCTAACAACTAATAAAGTTGAAGACATAGTCTTGAGTAGTTTACCTGAATCAGTCTGGTTATCAGTCAACATTCTGAATCATAGTCTATTTCTAGGATGTATATACAGAGCCTCTGATAGTTCGGATAATGTGAATGATCTTATTATTAATACATTTAGACATGTATCTGCTCTAAACTTCAATACTAAGGTTATTAAAAGAGAGTTGAATTACCCTGGAATAGACTGGAATACCGGTTGTTGTCAGTCATGTAATGATGACTTATAGGAGCTTTAAATATTTAGTCATTCTTATTGCTGAATCCACTGAGTAAACCAATCTACCTGTTGATACTTAATATCAACATCATCTCTGACAACCTTAAGTAATTTGAATAATATCTAACATGAACAGTATATCATAAAATAACCTGGCAAATGTATGATGATAGATCTGACTAATCTATCATTGTAATTATTGCCTTTTTTGTTCCATGTTCTCTGCTTCCGTTTTATTTTCTATAGTTATATATGATTATAATCGATTATTTATGACACAGGAAATGACCTTAAATGCATCGTTCATTCATCAACAGGATGTCCCCTTCAAAAAGGATTAAAAGTTCCCAATTAATGCTTTTCATTGCTATAATACATGTGAAAAATGTATTATCTAAACGGTTTTTAAACTAGAAAACTTAAAACAGTCATATTTGTTCTCTACAGTTAATATTATTGACCATATCAAATTGATCATGCCTGTAAACTGGTACGAATTCTGTAATCAGTATTTTCAGTGTGCACCATCAATATTAATTTAATTAGCATAGGAAATTTGGAGAAATTACAGAATTTTCTCAGTTTAAATTTACGGTTTCCACAAATCCCCTATACTAATAATAATCATATTTTCACTAGTGACTCGTTTCTAAAGTAATGCCATGAGTTCTAATGAGAAACCGTAATTAATAGATTAAATCATGATTGAAGACACGATATATCTTGACCAATTGTTAGTAATGATAAACTCATTAAGTATACGATATTGATTTCTAATAAATCTAATTGATTTGTATTTGAAAACATATATCTTATTAAATAATCAGACCATATAAACAATAGAAACGGTTTTTGAAATGAATTAATTTGCATATGTCACAACGTAATTATTAGAATAATCTTATAAATCAAATTATCACATTTTCGCTCCAAATCTCTGTTTGGTTGAAAAACTGTAGAACCTAATTATTTTTAAGCATAGATGGATATTGGCTAGCAGTGGAATCAAGGATGCGCGTTTCATCCTATTTGAGACTCGTTAGCCGGATGTACCTGCATCTCAGAGTTGATGTTCACTGTGGAACTCGAACCCAGTAACTTTCACTTCAAACGCCATCGCGTTATCCACTCAGTTACTGAGTCCTAATAGCCACTTGCTTGTGCTTGAGGTGAAGGTACATCCAGCTGACGAGTTTCAAATAGGACAAAAACATGCGTCCCGGATTCCACTACTAGCCACTGTCTATCTTTGCTCATAACGATTTTAATGATTTTGTATTCCAAGGTCACATAAACAACGACGTAGTGTTCACTTTACTCATATGGTTGGTTTTTAAACGAGACCTATTTGTCTCCTTATTCTATAAACGTTGATGAGCATGATTTATGGTAGACTGAGCCAATCAGACTTAAGTGAGAGATGCTGATAGGCGTTCGCTATTGGTCAGGATTTGGTTTTAGTTCCTGAGGCAACAGAGACACACGACTGGTTTAAAATCTGGAATTATTTTATGAGGCAATAGTTATATTTTTATTAGTGAGTGTGTAGGTATTTTCCATTTGGGTTGGTCAATAAAAGCTTCCTTTTTTCACAGAATCTTAGCATATTTGAATTCCGAACAAAAAAACGATGTTAAGAAGGTACGAAATCCAGCTTTACTTTTGAGATTAGTTTAAGTGAAGGAAATAAGAGGGTTCCGCAAGTTTATGGGTAAAAGTGATGCTATGGAAGCCTCTAGGAGGATGTCGAATTTCGTAACAAAATATGAGGTTATTCATTCAGGCTGTGATATATAATTCATCATTTTTCTGAAAAGTTCGTAGAAGTTTCTGATTGGGTGAGGTATTTCCAGACTTTTCGAAGCTTCTGAATACTTTTTTGAGGGACTCTCAACATCATTTAACTTCATTTTTGAGATTTCAACAAATATATATTTTAGACTGATATCATGAATAGATCAATGTTAGACCACCTTTGAAAGTCTAGAAGCACTGGTTGGCCTTTTTCTCCTAGTATGGAACTTCTCGGTAGTGCGCATCGACGACCCCGCACACAGTTAAGCGTTCTTGCACAATAAATATATATTTCTTAGGTGAATTTTTCATACACTCAGTCTCCTACTATTATGAAAGGAACAGTTTCAAACTGAAGCATCGAATAAGCCAAAACTAGTTTGAAATATTAATAACCTTAAAAATTAAGGTGATAAACTATCCATTATTGAACAATTAAATTTTGATAGGGTTTCTTTTGATAAAGGGCTTATTAGTAACTAGGGTGATAATCTGTAGAATATTGAGAAAGGTCTTTCATTACATAATATTATAGTGAATGGATGCTAAGGATACAGGGAAATGAACTAAAAAAGTATTATACCTTGAGTTCATCAAACTGTAATCCCAATCAAATGAAAAGTGAAGATTACATGCTTCACACTGTTTATTTCTATGATTAATTCATTTCAAAATCTAACAAGGATACTTTTTTGAATCTTACAGGCAGATTTTTTACCTTCCTAGATGATATCACCTCCAAGAATCTGAATAGGATAGAATTATACTGATTACTGACCAATTCGAATACATTTATTTTTTTATCTAAATCATGTTCTATGTTCATTACACTTAATTCAGTCGAACTGAGTAAACTATCCTTTCTTTTTATTGAGATAAGGATTCATTGGAATGTGTTCAATAAAATGTGTAAATGCCCAGTTTACTTCATTTTCAACCTCTCTAGATATACATTCATATGTAAAAGCAAACTTTCTCACTCTTTGCTTAAATTTGTGTAGGGTCCCGTTTGCATGAAGTTACTAGATAATTGTTTTGTTTGATGTGTGCTGTAAGGGGGGGGGATCAGTACTCAGTAGCTTTCACCTATAATAGATTAAAAAATCATGAAATTATAAACAAGTCTTGACTAAACTACTTTGTCTAAATATATAAAATCATTAGGAAAATTGACTGAAGCAGATGAAAAATAGAGCAAACAAAAAAAATACAATAGTCAATGATTAAGGTTGAACATTGATGATCCCAGAAAGAAAAACTAAGCAACAAAAAAGGAAAATTCCAATTGAGACTGATTATTTAAAGAGAGAGAAAATCTGTTTCTTCTCTTGGGAAACCAAAAAATAAAAACCTTACGAGAAGAAAATCAAAATGAGGGGGAGAAATTCGAAAGAGCAATGTTAAAAGACGTGGAACAACAAAAAAGAAATATCTTTGACGTCAGGACAAAGAAAAAAAAAGAGAGAAGAAACCTATACAATGAGATAGAGGAGTATACAATATCAAAGTAATTTCAACCATTTATTAGTCAGATAGTAAACGGAGATTTAAATTAAATGATAAGACAACAATAGTATATGCAATGATAGTAATAGTAATGGTAATCAACAAACAGAATGATACTACTTAAGGAAATTTACTTTGAAATTACCAAAAAAAAGAAATTTATCTAATCTATTCTTCTATTCAATGCTTTTAACCTCTAGTGTTCCTAAGTCATAAAGTTTCTCATATCTCTTTTATTAGTGATCTCTTACCCTATAACTGACTTATTTTCATATTCACTTTGATTATAAATCATTTTAATTGGAATATTTCATCATGACATGATAGGTAACCGTTTACCATAATTATTATTCTTTATTTTAACGTCTACGTCATTCTAAATGAGCATTTAATGGAAATATTTTTGGTGAACGGTTGCTCGTGAATTGGTTGAAGTTAGACATTAACACCATCGGATGCCGGCTCAGTGGTCTATCGGTTAAGTGCTCTGACGCGAGACTGGTAGGTCCTGGGTTCGAATCTCGCTCGCGAGACGGGATCGTGGATGCGCACCGCTGAGGAGTCCCATAATAGGACGAGTTGGCCGTCAAGCATTGCTTCCAGGTTTTCCTTGGTGGTCTAGCTTCAATTGACCTATTATTTCAACTATGAAAATACTGAAATCTCCACAAAACCCCTTCTGATAATAATATTTTTTTAGTTTGTTTGTCACTACGCTTAATGAATCATTATCTTTTAAGAAACACATTATTTTATAGTTAAAATTATGAATTGATTTTAGTTAAATAATCATTGAAGTTTGGGAAGCAGTGATCAGTTATTTTGTTCTAATATGGGACTGTTCAGTAATACAGATGAGTGATTCTAACGACAAATAAAGCTGAGAACTTCAAGTCCCTCAGAAAGAGTTTGACTTTTTGACCATTAAGCCACAATCTAATGGTTTACAAGTTTAGCTTCAGTTATTTCGCAATAATCCTGAATCATCTTCCATTGCCTACTACGTAAAAATGTTTCACACTAATACTAGGACGAAATCGCTGTCCAATTTATCTTGGTTTTTTAATCGGTGCTCAAGTAAAATCAGTTGACGTATTAAACTATGAAAATTTAACTATCTTCATAAACTTACTTACTTCTGTTATACCTCGTGGAGAAGCATAGGCCATCCACCAGCATTCCCCATCCAACTCTGTCCTGAACAATCCCTTCCAGTTCTTTTCAGTTATTATTCGTCCTTTCGATGTCTGGTTCATATTCTCGACACAGCGTGTTCTTTCACCTTCCACTTTTCCTCTTCCATTCAGGATTCCATGTTAGAGCTTGCTCCATGATGCAGTTTGATGATTTCATTATTGTATGTACAATCCATCTACAGCATATACTCCTGATTTCCTCTTCAGATGGAAGCTGGTTCGTTCTCTCCTACAGTAGGTTGTTGCTGATGGTATCTGGTGAACGGACATTGAGTATCTTGAATAGACAATTGTTTGTAAATATTTGTACAGTTTTGATGGTGGTTGTGGTAGTTCTGAAAGTTTCAGCTCAGTACAGTAGAACTGTCTTGAAGTTCGTATTGAAGATTGTGACTTTGATGTTGGTTGACAGTGATTTTGAGTTGGATATGTTCTTCAATTGTAGGAATTCTGTCTTTGCTTTGCTGATCATTTTTTTCATTACGTCTGCATCAGGTCCTTCTTGTTGATTGGTGATACTGACCGGATACGTGGGAGTTTCCACCTGTTCCAGAGTTTCTCCATCAAGTGTGGTTGTGTTGGTGTCCTCCATGTTGTATTTGAGAATCTTGGTTTATCCCCTGTGTATGTTGAGGCATACTGATGAAGAGTCTGTTGAAACACTTAGTGTTGGGATGTATGAGAAAGAATAGCTAAGTGATCTGTGAAGTTTAAATCGTCTAGTTGCATGCAAGCTCTCCATTGTTTTCCTTTCTTTCCTTATTAAATTTGGAGGTCTTTATAATCCAGACAACCCAAATAATCGACCAAAAAATAGTGCATAACTGAAATAGGATAATGGCATATATGTTTATGATAAATAACGATATATCCTGTTACATAAACAATAATTTTGTCAAGGTTACTAAAACTCATCAACAATCATGAATGCTTTAATCTAAAAAAAATCTATTATTTTTGCCTGTATTAATTATTTTATATGTTTCCTTCAGGTGATGAATATAGATTTTTAATAAAAGCATTTATCATTCGGGTTATTTTCAGCATGTATTTCACTATCTTCTTCATGTATCTATAAAATAACTACTCAGTTATGAAGTAAGATTGCAGAACGTATTTTACAGATATTAATTCAAATTTATGTGGAAAATATAGTCACCAATTAGATGAGGCTTCAATGGCCAGACACTATCAGCAACAAGTTATTGTGGGAGACAACAAACCAGATTTCAGTAGAGGAAGACATCAGGAAGAAGCGCTGGAAGTGGATAGGACACACATTGAGGAAAGCAGACACCCAACTGCGTCACAAAGTAATCCCTCACATGAAATCCTGAAGGTCAAAGGAAAAGAGGAAGACCAGAGAACACATTACACCGAGAAATGGAGACAGACATGAGAAGAACGAACAAAAATTGGATAGAACTAGAAAGGAAGGCCCAGGACAGAGTGTGTTGCATAATGCTGGTCGTTGACCTAAGCTCCATTGGGAGTAACAGGCGTAAGTAAGTAATTGGATGAGGCTTCAAGTAATACAAATTTTCAGTTATTGGTAACTAATCTTAGAAAGTTTGAATAGACTTATGTTTGTCAAAATACACTTTATCTATGGATATTGGGAAAATTGAAAAATCTCATCTGATAACACTAAATACATTCATTTTAAGTTATGCTGCTTACTTTAGTGGGTATATCTAATTGATAAATTATGGTGTATATTCATTGTTATTTGACAGTTGTCTTGCATTCCAGCTCACTGGTTTAATCATATCATACCAGTCCAAATAGAATGGCCAGGTCAACACAGTCATAGTATCAGTTAATAACGACTGAGCGTATCCACAACACTTTCAATATTCACTGTGTGTGCGTGTGTGTGTGGGTGTTATACCCATCGCTTTCTATCATTTTTCCGTTCATTTAGATAGTGAGCACTGCGAATTACTATGATTTTAACTAAAGAATCTATTTCGAGTATTTGAAGATTATTCTGAAATGTTTCTCATGGACATGCCAAGTATGGCACAACTCAACGAAAATGTAGCTTGAAATGATATATTTTATGATTATTACACTCCACTGAACAAGTGGAAAAACGATGGAAATTTCTGGTTGTGAAGCCCTTATTAAATGCCGAAAACTTTGCAGATCATCTTGGCAATTTATAATAATATAAACAGCTAATCTATGTTACATCAGTCGGTGAAAATGTTTAGATTATATTATTACATACTAGTTGTAATCTATAGTTGTGAATGTTAGAAGATAAGACCTGAAATCAATCGCTTTGATTCTGCTAAATTTTATGCTTTATCTTCATTTTGAACATTATTGTGATTCCATTTCATTAGCTTCGTTTTTTGATATTGATTGAATTATGCGTCTGAAGTATAACTTTTCACGAAAACCATTACCATAGGGGGCTAATTGTTTTAAAATTATAATAAAAGTTTGTTAATAGAAACAAGCCAATCATAATCAAGAATATTTACTTTTGAATTTAAAAATAAATGGCTTTTATAGGCAAAGATGGATAGTGGCTGGTAGTAGAATCCAGTACGCGCATCTTATCCTATTTGGGAATCGTCGGCTGGATGTACCTGCATCAAAGAGATGGTTTTCACTCGAACCCAGTACCTTTAGTTTCAAACTTCATCGCCCTATCTACTTAGTTACAGAGTTCTGATAGCCACTAGCTTGTGCAATAAAGTGACTTTTATGTTTAATCACATCAAATATTCAGTACAAATACTTTTCAGAAGGCGTTTTGTGGAGATTTAGTATATTCATATTTGAAAGCATGAGTCAATTGAAGCTGGACCACCAAGGAAAACCTGGGAGCACTAGACGCCCGTTTCGTCCTATTTTGGAACTCCTGAGCTCAGTGGTCTATCGGTTAAGTGCTCTGACGCGAGACTGGTAGGTCCTGGGTTCGACTCTCGCCAGGCAAGGTCGTGAATGCGCATTGCTGAGGAGTCCTACAATAGAAGGAGTTGACCATCCAGTGCTTCCATGTTTTCCTTGGTGGTCTAGCTTCAATCGACTCATGCTTTCAACAAATACTTTTGAAATGTGCATAAACTAATTCATATTGTTACAGAACAAACCCCTTATTTGTCATGGTTAACGTAGAAAAAGAATGGAAATGTTAAATGTCTCAAGTGTCCAACTTTTTTACAGATAAATTCTACATAGTAAACTCATTAGAAGAATATTGATAAAAAAGAGAGCGCTAAAATAGATAACAATTTTCAACAGATGAATTCATCAGATCAATTTAGCAACGGCAATACTTTGCCGATAAAATATTTCACTTGAATAATTTTACAGTAACTTTGTAAGTAAAAATTTTGTTGCCAATCGTTAATTTTCTATGATACTATTTATGTCTATGGAAGAGATAATAAAAAAAAGAAAAGAATTATCGGCGTGAATGAATTCCCACTCAGATTAATCATATTACTCCCATAATACTCCCGTAAAATTAAAACTAGAGAATGAATGATTATTTTGGAAATACGATACACTTTTTAAAACCGCTAAATTCTGACAGATTTGATTACTTTTGTAGTGAACTACTTTTGATGAATATAGATAGATTTTTTGTGGTGATTAGTTAAATAATGGCTTCAGAGTCATCTTAAGAAGCTTCTCAAAATGCAAGTTGTTGCTTCAGGACAGGCTTGCATCAACACCTGAACTAAGGATAGGGAGTGAAGTAGTCGAACGCGTCGACAACTTCAATTATCTTGGAAGTCTGATCAGCCCTAATGGGTTGGTGTCTGATGAGATCTCTGTGCGGATTGAAAAGGTCGTTTGACTTTTACCAACTTGCGTCACCTACGGCAAAGGAGAGATATCTGTCTATCAATTAAAGGACGAATATACTAAGCGGCAGTTTGTTCTGTTCTACTTAACGGCTGCGAAACGTGGCCATTAAGAGTAGGAGATACTCGTAAGTTACTAGTATTTGATCACAGATGCCTTAGAAATATTGCTCGCATCTGATGTAATAACCGGGTAAGCAATATTGAAGTAAGACACAGAATATCAGGGAATGATGGTAAATCAGTTGATGAGGTTGTGAATCCCCATCGACTGAGATGGTTGGGTCACGTGTTACGTATGCCTGAACACCGATTATCACGACGCACAATGCTAACTAGGATAGGGGATGGTTGGAAGAGAATTAGGGGCGACCAAGCCAAAACGTGGCACCAGTGCTTGAGGTCACTAACTTCTGGTCTGAGCCATGTTGGTGGATGCAGACCACTTGGTTGGGGTCCGCGTGACAATCTTAACCAATGGTTGGAGACTCTGTGTGACATGGTTGAGAATCTATTACAATGGCATAGGTGTATACACTCTTTGTATTCCCTTAAACTGTAAGATTAAAATTGCTTTATATCTTTCTTTCTACAAACTGATTTTTTCTCCCTGTATCATATCCTTATATGAAATGTTATTTTTTACTATTGCTGAAGTAACTGCTTCTATGAATTTTATGATTATCTTGTTGTGCTAATGAGGTATAGAAGCTTGGGCCGATGCATATATGTGCCTGATCCTACGTTGTAGCTGAATGACTGACTGACATCTTAAGAAACCCTCAAACTCATCTATAAACGATACTTATATCAATACTATTCTTTTTCTTTAAAAAATACTTTTGAATGTGAGATTAGAATGAGTTGTGTCTTGATTTATTCATTCATTTATTATCGAAACGTTGAAATTTATTCAACTAAAGTGAAGTGGAAGTGAAAAAGTCATGGTAAGTGTCCTAGCATTTGGTAAATTTGTTCGTAACTGATTTAATTAAGAGTGAAACAATTACTGGTTATATAGGGACTCATATTCAGCTTTTAAGAAGTGGATAATTTTATGTAACTACCTGGACACAATCATTGATAAAAAAGAGTAAGGATGTTCTGGCATGAATTATCAAAGCGAGAAAAGAATTCCGAAAATTGACGAACATCTGCAGCTCAAGACAAATGTCAGACAACAACTTGGTCAGAATTTTCAACACAAACAGCAAGAAATCTCTATTGTATAGAGCTGAAACTTTGTGAACTACTCCAACGATCACTAAAATGGTACAAGTATTTATAAACAAGTGCCTACACATGATAGTTCGTATCCATTAACCGAATACTATCAGTAACAACCTGTATCAGAGAACAAAGTAGCTTCCAACTGAGGAGAAAATCAGAAAAAGATGTTGGAGGTGGATAGGTCATTACATTGTTAAAATCATGAAATTGCGTCAAGAAGTAAGTTGTTTACTTGACTCCTGAAAACGAAAAGGAAAGCGAAAGATCAAAGATCACATAGCACCGGGAATCGGATGCAGAAATCAATAGAACCTATAGTGATTGGGAACAATTGGAAAATACAGCCCAAAACAGATTTGTTTTAAGATTGCTGGTCGAATATCTATGCTCCACGAAGAGAGATAACAGGAATATGTAGATATGTCTTATGAAGTTTCAATATTCTTCAATACACTTCACACTCTCATCCCTTACACTTTTACTGACATAATCAAAACTTAATATGTTTTTTTCATGGTACTTCATATAATAGAATGAGTAATATCAAATAGGATGTTGTACCGTGGTGTAGCACAGACTGCAGTAAAAGAAGAAAGTGGCGCGGCGAACAGAACCACCGCATGAACGAATGTTTTAAAGGGGGGGACGAGTGTGGTATAGGTTACTTATATTCACATATGTAGTATATGGTGATGGTCAGGCATAGAATGTATTTTGGCAGAAAACCGATAAGGAAAGAACAGGAACGAAGCGCAATCGGTATGAAAACCTAAGAACAATGAAAATCAGAGAAGATGGATTGGTATTTGCAGAAGGAACAGTTAAGATTGAGACAATTGCAAACTAACTGTTTACGGTATGGTTATCAGATTTTAGTGAGATAGTCTGTAATTTGTGCTTAAACCCATTCGATTGTCCCCATCCGTATTCTCATTCACTACAGTACTATGAATTTCGACTCTTTCCTGTGTATCTCTTCAAGAGTAGACATTAACCAATATATATACCGATAGAGAGAGTTCCCATTTTTATATCTCATATTACTCAACATACATACACATTTTATCCTCATTTTTGTAAATTACTGCCTAGTTTCTAATAATTCCTCTATTTAAAAATAAAATTGATCATTCCAACTATCTTCAAATTAATCATAACTATTATAAATCATTGAAATAAATCTTTTAAAAAAGAATCCTTCTTTCTCCCCTCCCCCCTACGCTAATTATGAGTGTACGTACGTATGTATCTAAGTGAATCTCATTTCTGATGAAGTCATTTTTATGTGATCATTAAAGTTGGTCCCCTTTTTTTGTTTTTTTAAACATGCGATAAAATCATAATTTTTTTTCAATGTTAAATAAAATTTCATATAAATCATTAAATGAAATGTATTTTAAGAAGAAAATAAAGTACAGAATGTCATTGTTGAATTGGATGAGATTAACATTTTAATAACTCATTTCTTAATAGTAAGTTCTTACCTTGAAAAAAACATTATCCTAGAATTATTATCAGAAGGGGGAGTTTGTGGAGATTGTAGTAATTTTATGCTGAGGAATCCCACAATAGGACGAAGTAGCTGTCTAGTGCTTCCAGGTTTTTCATGGTGGTCTAGCTTCAACTGAATCATGATCTCAACTATATAAAATTACTGAAATCTCCACCAAACCCCTTCTGATAATGATCATGTGCTCACTAGTGACTGGCTCCATCAGGTATTTCCTGGAGTTCTAATGAGAAGCAGTGACCAGTGGAGTTCAACCAGGTCTTTTGGGAGATATCAACTCACTGAAGACAATTGGTAAATGGTTGCTCAATTTCGTGGATTGGTTGGAGTTAGACATTAACACCATTGGATGCCGAACAGCTCAGTAGTCTATCGTTTAAGTGTTTTGGCGCGAAACTGGTAGGTCCTGGGTTCGGATCTCGTGAGTGCGGGATCGTGGATGCGCACTGCTGAGGAGTCCCACAATAGGATGAAACGGCTGTCCAGTGCTTCCAGGTTTTCCTTAGTGGTCTAGCTCCAATTGACTCATGATCTCAACTCTATAAAATTACTAAAATCTCCACCAAACCCACTTCTGGTAATTTGATTAGTTTAATTCATGAATCGGTCTACACTAGACTATCATTAAAAGTCTAAATGCACTGGACTATTGTTTCGCCCGAGCATGAGACTCCTCAGCATTGCTCATCTACGATCCCATGCCAAGAAGACTCGGACTCAGGACCTTCGATTTCGCTTTCGGTTTTTAATGGTGGTCTAGCTTAGATCAACTCATGAATTCAACTATTAAACTTATCCCATCATACAATCGATAGAGTGTAATTAAAGTGTGATAAATTTAGAGGGTTGAGGTTAACCGCAGAGTTTCTCAAGTTCAACAATTGTATTGTATTCAATGCTTTTAATCATTCTTTTTTTATTCATTGAATGGATGAATATTGGATTTAAGAGTGTAATTTTTAATAAAGATTTCATTTCAAGTATTTAAAGTTATCCATGTCTATTTGCTCTACATACATTGAATGTAATATTCTGTTGATCCTTAGCCACTTGATTAGTTGAACTTCTCTATATAGGTTGATAAATAGAGTTCGTTTTGATGTGTCTTTTGATTGTGGATTGACCCAAATATCATACTCCCAAAAATCTTCTGACATTCTTCAAATTTCTTTAAACAAGAATTGTAGTGTTTTCCCAATCAAATTCGTGTTTGTAATTGTTTACATTCATCGATATGAATGGTAACATCATGTTACTTTTGTGATCGTTTGTATCCGTGTTTGCCGTTGAATTCTTCCACTGATATATAAACTTCTCATACTGGATCTCAACCAGCTTCATAAGTAAAAAAAACAAGAATGAGAAGGAAGCTTTGTCAAAAAGATTCGAATTGAAAATAGATGTGCACTTACAAATATATATCTTTTTCCCTCAGAAATTAAGGCCACTTTCCAAATCAATGATGTATCCCTCCCTAGAAAATGAAGTCAAATCATAGTTGGTTTATGTTTGATTGGATCCGCTCCTCATCTTTCCTTTCTAAAAAGTAATTCTTGCTTTTTGTATTTAACTGAATAAATTAAGGTGTAGATTAGTTTATTTGCTTAGATGGAAATTGTAATAGCTCATTTTATTTTCTACATGATATTACATTTGTTATATTATAGGCAAAGATGGATAGTGGCTAGCAGTGGAATCCACGACGCGCGTTTTGTTCTATTTGAGACTCTCTCTCTGGGACTTGAACCCAGCACCGTTCGCTTCAAACGTCATCGCATTATCCACTCACCTACTGAGTCCTGATAGCCACTTGCTTGTGCAATGGGGTGAAGTTTGGATTTACTTAGTATTATTTGTTTGAGGCTAAAGGTACTGGGTTCGAGTCCCTGAGTGAACATCAACTCTGAGAGGCAGGTACATACAGCTGGCGAGCCTCAAATAGGACGAAACGCGTGTCGTGGATTCCACTGCTAGCCACTATCCA
>NC_031497.1:1282534-1296972 GCF_000237925.1 Schistosoma mansoni
AAGAATCGTTTTTTCTAGCCATACACCTTACGATATTTATGAGTGTACGGATGTATGTATCTAAGTGAATCTCATTTTCGATGAAGTCATGTTTATGAGATCATTAAAGTGGGTTCCTTTATTATGTTTTTTTAAACATGCGATAACATCATAATTTATTTTCAATGTTAAATAAAATTTCATTTAAATCGAGTCAATGAAATGATAATTTTAAGAGGAAAACTAAAGTTCAGAATGTGATTGAAGAAAGGCATGAGCTCAACATTTTAATGACTCATGTTGGTTAATAGTAAGTTATGTTCTGAGCAAAGAAAAACATTACGTCCTTGAGTTTATTATCTGAAGCGTGGCTAGTTCTGGTGGTGAGTGGTAGTATTCCGCTCCTGAGAGATTCGACACTAGGACGAAATGGCCATCCAGTGTTTCCAGGTTTTCCATGGTGGTCTAGCTTCAATTGACCCATGATTTCAATTATGAAAATATTGAAATATCCACAAAAACCCCTTCTGAAATGGATTAATGTTGATAATGCTGATTATTCGATTTTTTCTAAGTGATTGATCAATGATACTATGTTAGATTATGTACAAGATAATAGTTTTGAGTTTTAACCACATTTCAATGACTCTTAGCCATAAATCGTTGTGGAATTCAAAATTAAAATGAAACAAATGATAGTCGGAAGATAGTTGAGTAATACAGGGAATTCATTAAGATTAGAAACGCAGATCCTTAAATCTTTATTCAGCGGTCTAAAGGTTGAATACTCACAATGAGACTTGGAGGTCTTGAGTTCGACTCCTAGTGAAGTCGTGAATGCAGACTGATAAGGCGTCCTATAGTAGGACAAAACAACTGTCTAGTGCCCCTATTTTTTATTGACTATCTAACTAAGGTGAGTTTGTAATGTAAACTTTGAAATTTAATAATCTCTACTTACTTCTAACACTATTAAGACAATACATTTGGAGATTATTTTCGTATATTCAAATGTTATTCACTTGTTATAATGACATTATAAACTGAGTCTAACACTTAAAGAATAATTTAAGATCATCATAAAACATTGATCATTTATTTGTTAACGTTCTTATATTCATGGTGTTGGTATTCAGGGTTGTATTAGACCAATCATTCCATTGACATATGAACTAATTGAGACTGGATACCTTGATACTGGATTTAGCTATAAGTGAAGTATAAAAATGGAATAAATTATACCGCTTAGATTTTGCTGCTTTAATTAATATTTTCTAAAATCATGCCAATGGTTCAAGTGTTGATCTAATTTTAAGTATTGTTATATACATTATGATATGTTTGTATAAAGGGTTTGTGAAGATGACTGAATTGTGTAGTTTAGTTTATGAAATAGTACTAGTTAGACAATCATCTAATTCATGAAGAATTAGACACCTGTTTCGTCGTAGTATATGATTTCTTAGCACTAATTTACCTACGACCCCATCAAAAACCGAACACCGGGCCATTAGCTTTCAGAACCATTGGGTTGACGTCCAATGGGACATTTTCAGTTTTAGTCAATTTACGGTATAACAGAACAATCAGCCAATCCTATTTGTGAAAACGTCTACTTGCAGTATATCTGAAGCTCATGAGCTACAGCTTCTCACTAGAAATTAAAGACCATCTGGAAATAAATCACCATTGCGTTAACAATTATAAAGTATTCCAATGGGTTTTATGAAAATTGATTTAATTTATTAGTAGTATTCGTCACAGATTTTCAAATAAACGTTGAAAAGAAGTGGAAACTCTAGGAGAAAAATATTATTTTCTTTGATAAAGGAAAAAAAACAAAAACAGAAATGTAATAGTTGAATTCATTAGTCAATTTAAGCTGGACCACCTTGGAAAACCTGGAAGCACTGGACGACTGTTTCGTCCTAGTATGGGACTCCTCGATAGGGCGTGTCCATTGCCCTGCTCACGGGATTCGCACCTTAGCTATAATGGACTCATGAATTTAACTATCAAAATTACTATAATATTCACAAAAACCCCTTCTGGTATTAATCAACATATGCTCACTAGTGACTGGCTTCAAGAGGTAATTCCTGGAGTTCTAGTGAGAAGCAGTGACCAGTGGAGTTCAACCACGTCTGTTGTGAGATAGTAACTCACTGAAGACAATGGCGGATGTGTCGATCGATTTCGTGGATTAGTTGAAGTTAGACATTAACATCGTTGTGGAGAAAGATAAAGATAATCCCTATACCAAAGAAAGTATCTGGTGATAAAAATGTGAAACTTAGACCCATAGCAATAACTTTACCTTTCCTCAAAATAATGGAAAAATTACTAATACAACCACTTCAACCTGCAATAAAAGAGCACTGTGATTCATATCAGTTTGCTTACAAATGCAAAAGAAGCACATTAGATGCCGTTGCTGTTCTGCATCACAATATAGTGTTCGGGTTGGAAAAGGGTAAGAAGTATGTTCGATGCGCTTTCCTGGACTTTACTTCTGCTTTCGATTCTATTCCAAGACACCTCTTACTTAACAAGCTGATCAGCGTCGACACTGACAGCTGGATAACCAACTGGCTATGTTCCTACCTTTCTGGAAGAGAACAGTACACTGTATTTGAAGGAAAGTGTTCAACATCTCTACTGTCTAATGTAGGTGTGCCACAAGGAGCTGTTCTTTCACCTCTGCTCTTCTCTTTTTTTCTTCATGATCTGCCATCTTCCACAGAAAACACTTTTGTAAAGTATGCGGACGACCTCACTGTATGTATGTCGATTTCCACCTCCTTACAACCCATAGAAATGAACGAGTTTTTATCTCGTATTAAAAGGTGGTCTGTTGGTAATGGTCTCTTACTGAATCCATCTAAATGTCAAGCTGTTAACTTTAGCTTGAGACATGGACAGAACCTATACACTATTTTGGAATCCCATAATGCTTGTGCCATTGGAGACTCCTTAATAAACACAGTGTCGAAGGTCAAATATCTTGGTGTTACTTTTTCCTCTGATCTTTCTTGGTCTTCTCATGTTTTACTATTATCGAAAAAAGTTTACCGTTTGACATACTACATAAAGAGGCTGCATGCTTTTGGGATTACTCGCCATTTAATCTTACAATGTGTAAATTCCTGCATATTACCTATTATTTTATATTGTTCTCCATTATTCTTTCCCGGGCCTTTGAGAAAAGACTTTGCTGTTTTGCGGAGAGTGCTGAAGGCAGTTTGCAAGGTATGTGGTGAATCTTTTGAAGTCACTATTAATATGCTTGTGGATAGACATCTTAAGTCTTGTATACTCTTGGCGGGTGTTATCTTGTCAGATACTAACCATCCACTTCATTCATATTTTTCTCCTTGTATATCTTCCGGTAGAACGAGAAGTAAATACATTAAAATCCATGCACGCAAGCAAATCTATAAAAGTTCTGTAATACCTTACCTAGCAAATTTACTTTGTGACGAACAGGCTGTTAGAGTTAACCTAGTAAATAACCTGTATTCTTAAGCATGTCTCAAATTCGATAATTTGTATAAACTCAGATTTTCTTAAACCTTTTTTTATTCCTTTTCTGTTTTTTTTGGTTTTTGTTTTCTTTTGGTAAAAAGCTTGTTGAAATAACTCGTGCTGAGAATTATATATTGTACCAGATTATAATATTGAATAAAGCCATTAATAATAATAATAATAATAATAATAATAATAATAATAATAATAATAATAATCGTTGGATGCCAGCTCAGTGGTCTAGTGGTTAAGCGCTCGCGCGCGAGACCAATAGGTCCTGGTTTTGAATTTCACGAGGCGGGATCGTAGATACGCACTGCTGAGGAGTCCGATAATGGGATGAAACAGCCATCCAGTGCTTCCAGATTCTCCATGGTAGTCTATCTTTAATCGACTCATGAATTCAACTAATAAAATTACTACAATATCCACAAACTCCCATTCTAATAAAAAAAAACATAAATGTAGAAAAAAATTGTAATATTGATTTTTTTCTAAATTTTGCTTGTTTCATATACTCGACTATAGATGATATCATATCAATGACTCAGTTATTAGCAATTTCCTTGAATGAATAAATTGATTGGTTCGTAAATATCTCGCTTTCAGTTGACCTTGAATCACGATTAGTCACCAATTGTTATTATTCTTTCAATGAACATGATAGAAATTTAAATGTTGTATAAAACTGTTTATTCTGTCAATTATGTTAAGAAGAGAATAGATACTTAATATTAAAAAAAAAACAAAATCATAGAAGCGAGATGGATTATTCTACAAATTTCAAAGATTTATGTTTGTAGGCTAAACTTTTGATAATTTAATAAATACCGATATATAGATATTTGAGATGGTAGAAAAGATTTGTCACTCAGATGAACGATTTCGATGGTTCTGTGAGCTATAAAAAGTAAACAGTTTAAGGGTAAGGAACAATGAATAGTAACTTTTTTTTTGTTCATATGAAGCTCAGTCTTCACTTCTATAGGTTGGTAACACAGAAAGTTATGACTGATGACATTCTCAATTGTGTAAAGTTTAATGGACAAAATAAGGACAGATGTATTTTATCAGAAGGGGGTTTTGTAGAGATTTTCATAATTTAAGAATTGAATTCATGAGTCCATTAAAGCTAGACCATCATAGGAAACCTAGAAGCAATAGGTGACCGTCCCATCCTAGTATGGGACCCCTCAGTAGTGCTCATTCACGATCCCGCACCAAAATAACTCGAACCCAGGATCTTCGGTCTCGCGTGCGAACGATTAACCTCTAGATTATTGAGCCGGCATTCAACAGCGCTAATGTCTAGCTTCAACCATTCCATTAAATCATACCACCATCCACCATTGTCTCCAGTGAGTCACTACCTCACAACAAACACAGTTGAACTCCATTAGTCACGGCTTCTCACTAGAACTGATGTTTTTACCTATAAATCATACTATCAAACATTGTTTAGCCTAAACGATCATTATAAAAGTAATCCTAGTAACAGATGAGTTTATCTTCACACTAATACTTTTTCATATCATATCAAAATAATGTAAACAGCTTCTGCCTGGATATGACAAAAAAAATGTGTTCCATATGAGCTGTCCGGTAAGTGCTTGATGAATTGTCATTAGATTAGCAAAATAATCTCAAGAAATTTGAAGTAAATTAAAAAATTCATACGGAGTTGGTGTAATAAAGTAGAATAGTTCGTTTCATTCGGAAGCGTTGATCACTAACTTGGATAATCTATGTTGGATGACTGCAGGCCGACTCGAGTTATACGGGAACGGTGTGACGAACCAGCTAACTTCGAAGTCACACCTCACTGTCAGTCTCTAATGTGGATTACCATCTCGAAGTATCAAAGTACTATGGTTGCTTTGAAGACCGTATAATACAAAGGACGTTATTATGGAAATATATTGGTAAGAATGAGTACAGTGAAGATAGCGAGACCACCACTGTATGCGTCAGACCATGGAATGCGATTAACTGACGCACGTTTGTTCCCCTTGACCTTGAGAAGGATCGATAATCTGTTCAATATTCAGTGACCCAACTGCGGGATGTTCTGGTTAGGGATCAGTAAAATTTCATTGGCCCTACAGAAGTATCAAGCCTTTCACTAACGTATGTAGTCTTCAAGGATGATACAAACCCACGATGAACAATGACCTCTTGTGATGGTGGAAAAATTAAAAATGTACAGTTTCTTATGCTTCCTGATAGACGGTTTAAAGTCTGGATAACCGTTGATGGACTTAGTCAAGGAACTCGTCTGCTCACATGATTATAAAACATTAAAGAACAAGGTTGTTAGAGATTTTGCCTTATAAAAGAATAAAACAATGGATCTTGTGGAATTAGTTCTTTCTAATTTTTGTCTATAGCTTGAGAATGATACATCCAACTGGAAATCATCTTGTATTAAAAATGGCTTAATTCTCCTTCAGAAACTTTCAAGCAGTACTTATTAACATTTCACAGTAGTAGCAAACTTATGATATGTAAACAAAATATCAGTTGCATTAACTTTTAACAATCAAATGTAGTTCAAGTTGTAAGTACCTTGTAATAATAACTCGACTGGACATAGAACTACTTATTTCTTTACTTCTACTTATGTTCAAATTCAAAACACAAACTGTTGTAGTCGGGCGGTGTCCGAATTCCGATACTGATACACGATGAGCTATGAGCTAACCCCCCCCCAACTGATTACTTGAGCGAAAACACAAAAGTGAGCAATAAAGTGAGTTGAACTACCGAATGAAGTGTACAAATACTCATTCATATATATAACACTATAATGTTTTGGAAATCGATTCATTTCTTAGCCAATGAAATGCATTTGTACTTTAGGTCACTTCTGATTGTCATCAATTGACCTTCTCATTAGCCTACTTCTGATTGGCTGTCCGTATCACAAACTAAAATCAATTATCCATGAATTAATTTTATTGATTAATTTCTCTGGTTAGGACAATCATCTTTTTATCCCTAAAAATAGACATCTAAATTTATTTTACACAAGAAAACTTGGTCGAATTGGATCATTGTTATGATATGTGGTGTACGAGAGTTAATACTGATACATACTCTTTTCACACACAAGTCCAACTACTCGAAAAAAAATTGAAAGTAAGAAAGAAAGTTTATTTGGCTAAGCCTAACCGACTATATGTTCACTCATTTATATACATATCTTTGTCTCTTTGGAAGTTACTCTATTAATAGTTTATGCCTTATCCCTTCGAAAAGAAAGTTATTTCTTGACCAATTATATTGCTATGTTTGAAGAGATTACAAGTTCACCTAGTCTGCGAACGGAACAAATACTTGTGATCAAAGACCAATAAGCTAGCTATTCTGATGCGTCCCAGCCCCACTAACTAGAGAAGTTAAAGTCCAAACGGGGAATAAATATATTCCGCAAGCAGCCAGAGGCACGAGCGATACCAAGAGGCACAAACTAAACGTATATATACAACAAAAAAACTGTCCTTGGGAAGCGTTACGAAATACCGTACTAAAAGTCACAACGAACCAATAGCATTTAGGATTTTCCCAGGTGGGAAATACGACATGAAGGTGAAAAGAGCAGTTTTAGCGCGATCACAAAGAAATTCAAAATTTCAAAATAAAATTACAAAAATAATGTATTTATCAAGTGAGTTCTGGGAATCTAACATCCCCAAAGTATATAAACTTATCATTTGGCTATTTCCAATTGGCCCAGTGTAGTATTAATGAGGTAAAATATCATCAGTTGCTCAAATCTTTCCATTGATAAATGAAAATTAAGCATGTATTGGTATATAACTCCTTGTAATAGGACGACTTATAAGCATTTGATATTAATGCTAATTATGTTAATTTTAATGTACAGTAATTAACCGAAAGCGCTTGATCAAGCATTATGACCATTTTAGACCATGACCCAATCTAACGTTCAACGTTTTTTTACGCTATAAAGGATAGCTTATAAGTTTCACCATTCCTTTCTGTCTTTGAATTGGAATCAAATGTAACTTTCATCTAAATCAACATCTCCTTCTATTTTGTTTGCCTTTGAATCATCAAAAGACACATGGAGTAGCATTATTATGCTACTTAGTTGTATTTAGTTTATCTTCAAATAAAATACTTCATGACTAAATTGTATCCAACCGACCCATGGTATTATCTGGTTGGTTGATTTTATTATCCGTTTGAGATTCTCTTTACGTCTGAAGTTTGTATTTGCTGCTTCTTTAATAAATTTTTCTATTACAATTTCGATTTGTTGAGATATCAAGTTTTTCCGGAGTTTGGAACGATTTTCTTCGATTGGATTTGAGAGATTACTGTTGAACTAATGTTGATTTATTGAGGAGACCCAAAATATTCCTCAAAAAAGACCGAGGGAGGCCTTGAAAACACTTAGAAATATTTTACCCAATCAGCATTGAATAGAATTTTCCTAGAAATATCTAGAAAGTGAAGAGTCACGTGTCACATTTCTGACTGGATGATTACCTATCCTGTTACTATGCTTAGTAGGATTCCAGGACTTTCCAGAAGTCTAAGGTTATCTGAAATGCTATAAATACCCTCAATTATCTGTACATGAACTAACCTTAAAGTAGAACGTTCTCCACATATTTCGCGAATTTCCTCTCGTGTCCCAGTTGTCGTGTAGATTTAGCTTGGGGTTATTAGAACAGCTTAGAGAACCTATTCAAGCAGTCAGCCAGAAGATTTATTTGTATCAGTCATCCGGTTTATCTAGTTTGTATAGTTGAGATCATGAGTCAATTGAAGCTAGACCACCATGGAAAACCTGGAAACACTGGACAGCTTCAGCAGTGACCAATGGAGTTCAACCAGGTCTGTTGGGAGATATCAACTTAGTCAAGACATTAGTGAATGGTTGCTCAATTTCGTGGATTGGTTGAATTTAGACATTAACACCGTTGGATACCGGACAGCTCAGTGGTCGATCGGTTAAGTGCTCTGGAGCGAGACTGATAGGTCCTGGGTTCAATTCTCATGAGGCGGAATCGTGGATGCGCACTGCTGAGGAGTTCCATACTAGAACGGAATGGCCGTCCAGCACTTCCAGTTCTTCCATGGTGATCTGGCTTCAGTTGAATCATGATCTCAGCTATATAAAATTACTAAAAACTCCACAAAACCCCCCTTCTGTTAATTATCTAGTTTGTACAAATCTCATTTCATATTAGAAATATCTCCAGACAATTTGAAATTATTGTAGGCTATCTAAAAAATAAAACAGAACTGGCCTCGAAATTTTAGCACATTTCAAGGAAAAATGATTAACTGAGATAACAAAGCTAAATTTTTCCTAGGCAAGATTCTTTGCATATACATTCAAATCAAAGAATTTGTTCCAAGCATCTTTTCTTTTCTTTTCTATATACTGTAATGATAATTTCTCTATTGCAATCAAGTGCTTATTAGAGTGTACTGAAAAAAAAACAACAGAATAATTAAGGTTATAACTGTTCCTATGCAGTTACAGATATATCAGTCTGTACACACGCAAAAAAATGTGTTTAATTAATTTTTTTTTCGAAATAAATTATCAATACTCTTCCTTTCTCTCTTTCTCCCTCCCTCTCTCTCGCGCGCGTTCTTTCTCCCTCTCCCTTTCACTCTTTAATTTTCATTTATACGAATCATTTACATCAGAGAGAAGATACAATTCTCGATTTCACAAATCCGACTTCATTTCATTGAAAGGAAAAAAAACAAGTTTGCATGTTACTAACCAGCTGTTTTCATTTATTCATTTATTTGTTCATTGTCAGACTGTATTCAAATAATAATAGTAATCATAATAATAATAATAAAGTTAGAGATTAGTAAGTGTTGTAAGAACGAATAAAGGATCATTCACCATTTTAGCTAATATCTATGTTATTTAAGATATGTAAAAGTAATGTATAAAAACGAAAGAACACGTGCCAGAGGAAAGTGGGTGAACAACAGGGGGATGTGTGGGGAATAGATTAATCACCTAATTTATGAAATAAATTTTTTATATATTTTTTTTTATTCTTCCCCTTTTTAAACGATAGCTACCATTTTCCAATAGAATCGGACTGGAATGAAGTTTAGTTGGATGAGTGGAAGATGATAGTGAGGATAAATTGATGGATAAACATATATTGGACTGAGAAACAAATAATTGGATACTATTAAACAACTGTTCATAGTTTTTGTCAATAAGTATACAAAATAGTAATGATGATAATAAACCTTGAGAGTGTAACCATATCGCTGCCTTGTTTTAGGTATTTTTGTAAATGTTTTCTTAGATAAGGAGTTCTAAAACATTCCTTTCTTTATATGTGTATATAATTTGTGAGTTTAATGAATTACATTTAAATCATAAACCGATCAATGTTAGATAACTGTTGAAACCCAGGAAGCACTGGATAGCCGTTCTGTCTTAGTATGGGTATCTTCGTCAGAGCGCATCTGTGAACCCCCACAAAAGAATCGAATCGACGATCTTCAATCTTGTGATCAAACGCTTAACGTTTAGACTACTAAGTCAATGAATTAAACACACGTCACAATTCATAAAGAATATTATATTTTCATAGTTGAAATCATGAGTCAATCCGTGATGTTAACCACAACTAATAATTACCAGAGAAAAAAACTTCGAAGCACTCTCCTACCTAAAAAAACAAATCAATGAAATGTAAATAAGAGTTCGAACCACATCTGTTGTGAGATAGGAACTCACTAAAGACAATTGCTGAACGGTTGCTCAACTTCGTGGATTGGTTGAAGTTAGACATTAACACCATCGGATGCCGGCTTAGTGGTCTATCGGTTAAGTGCTCTAGCGTGAGACTGGTGGGTCCTGGGTTCGAATCTCGTGAGGCGAGGTCGTGGGTACGCACTGTTGAGGAGTCCCACAATAGGACGAGTTGACCGTCAAGCATTGCTTCCAGGTTTTCCTTGGTGGTTTAGCTTTAACTGACTCATGCTTTCAACTATGAAAAAGGTCTATGATTGATAATGCAGAAATTTCATTGAACTTAATATTGTTTAAGTTTGTGTATTGTATTACATAACATGGACAAAATCAACATCTATTGTATAATCTCAATTCATTTATAAAGTTAATCAAAATTTATCTTTAAAAAAGAAATAAATGATTAAGGATTGTTATCTTTGTAAATATTCTTTTAGATTTCAACGAAACATATGGTGATTTTCTTAGTTAAGAAGTATTTGGAAGTATTATTTAATCAGACACTATCAGCAACAACCTACTGTGAGAGAGAACAAACCAGATTTCAGTAGAGGAAGAAATCAGGAAGAAGAGCTGGAAGTGGATAGGACACACATTGAGGAGAGCAAGAAGCCAACTCACAAGGCAAGCCTTCACATGGAATCCTGAAGGCCAAAGAAGAAAGGGAAGACCAAAGAACACATTACTCCGAGAAATGGAGATAGACATAAGATGAATAAACAAAAGTTGGATAGAACTAGAAAGGAAGGCTCAGGACAGAGTGTGTTGGAGAATGTTGGTCGGCGGCCTATGCTTCATTGGGAGTAACAGACGTAAATAACGTATGTATATAATATTTAAGGATCGTTCAACATGGAATTTATCATTTATTGAAGGTAAAGATCCTTTTCTAATTGATATATTAAGTGGAATTATAAAATGTAAATCATTGATAATAAGTGAATTTGAAGGATAATTTAATTTATAATCTAATTTAAATGATCAATTTCTTTTGTTTAGTTTATTTTGGTTTAATAGAAATTTAATTATGAAATTAATTGTAAATAATTAAAAAAAATGAATCCGTTTTCTTTTTTTCATTTACTCATTCAATCATTCACTTGTTCACTTACCCTGTATATCTCGTTTTAGATGAACTCTTAACTAACATACACTGATGGTAACATTAGTTAGATGGTTAATTCTGTTTAAATTAAATTGAAAAGTTGATTGACTTTTTAGGAAAAGTAAAGAGATTTAGTAAAGATGTATGTGGTTGGAATATTGAAGAAAGTAAAGTAAATGGACATGTTAGTAATTTACTTTGGTTAGGAACTTTAAGACAATTATAATTTGTGAAGTAAACGGATAAGTTACTAGTTTAT
Organism: Schistosoma mansoni; assembly: GCF_000237925.1. Lineage (NCBI taxonomy): Eukaryota > Metazoa > Platyhelminthes > Trematoda > Strigeidida > Schistosomatidae > Schistosoma > Schistosoma mansoni. The sequence continues at coordinate 1,294,175 of NC_031497.1, forward strand.
TTCTTCATAGCTAAAGTAAGGACTTAACAACTATAACAACCCAAAGACATCGAGAGTAATAACGTGTACATTACTATGGAACGTAGATAATTAATATAATAAGTATGCGTTGCATGCATACATAGAATGTATAGGTCAGAGACCCACATTCATTAGTATACAGATAGCTATAGATGCTCGAGATAGCAAGTATAGGTTGCATGAATATATAGAATGCGTAGACCTAGGCTAGTACATTCTATAGTGCACATATAGGTGTGGATGCGATTTTATTTTGTTGCACCGGGACACAGTCCAGAAACAATGAGAAATGAACAAAGTACTCGGCTTCAAATCACTGGATTATAAGTAGTTTATTGACGATCTGTTCCTTGACTCTGATACCACAGTCAAGTTTGGTGTTGACCCCCGTGCATTAGCTACGGCACAATTAATGATTATCTATCTGGTTTGTACCAGATTTGATAGTCCAGTTAGATACCAACAGGAATAATTTTTTCTCCTGCTCAATATTACACATTTGTTTTTACCATAAACCCTTCAAATAACGCATATTTACGATATAATGAGTAACTAGTTCAATCTCCACCTAACCGCTCACATTGGTTCCTCTATCCCCGAGACTACTCGAGGAAGTGTAAACCAAACTCTACCTTGAATAATAACATTAAGTGTGGCGAATATTTGATTGTAAAAGATATTTTGTTTTAAATTTAAAGTCTTATACTCCCTAAATAGTGATGATTGAATTCAATTGACAATAAATAAATAACACATTATTGTTATATATACGATGATCATAATGAAAATGACCTAATTTTATTCAAAAAAAATTTTTTTTCTGACAAATTTACGTTTTATATAGTTGAAATCATGAGTCCATTGAAGCTAGACCATCATGGAAAACCTGGAAGCACTGTTTGACCGCCAACTCATACTATTGTGGGACACCTCAGCAGTGCGCATCCACGATCCCGCCTCACGAGATTCAAACCCTGGAACCAATCAACCTCCCGCGCGAGCGCTTAACTACTAAACCAGTGAGCTAGCCGGCATCCAACTGTGTTAATGTCTAACTTCAACCAATCCACGAAATTGAGTAACCATTCACCAATATCTTCAGTGAGTTACTATCTCCCAACAGACCTGATTGAACTCCACTGGTCACTGCTTCTTACGTTTGTTTATTTTTATTATTGTTCATATTAATGACAGTTTAGTTTTCCTATGGACCATTAACTTAATTTATCTCAATGATATTTATTTATTATAATTTTTCCTCTTTTAAATACCGCGAAAGAAGATTGATCGTTTCGGGTTTCTCTTTGATTTAAATAATTAATTAAATAAATATTTATTTAAACTAATCATTCATTGTAAAGGATTGTACCAGTAAGAGTTAAGTGGAAAAGTCATTTCCTTTCATTCTTCTTCTTCCTCTTCTTCTTGTAGAAAAGGGACGTTTAGATTCATAAATGTAAACATACTAAAGAAGAAATACTTCATATGTCGGTCATAACACTTATTCTCTATATAGAATATGTTAAGAAGAAGGAAGTGAATAGGAAATATTAAATGTGGATATCTACTTAATTGATTGATTGAAGTTAGAAATGTAAACTATAAAATAACGATTCAATAGCCTAAAAGTTAGGTGCATACTGCTAGACCTAAAGGTCTTGGATTCGATTGCTGACAGGGTGGTGGATGCATATTGTTAGATAGTTTCAAAGTAGTATGAAACAGTTGTTCAGGACGTCCTGGCTATCAGTGATTATCTAGCTAGTGTTAGTCTTCATAGTGAGTTGTAATATTCGGTAATTTCCAAAAATCCTCTACGCTGATACTCAAGCAGAGTTGGACTGAGTTTAGCAAATGAAATTGAAGATGAACGTCTTTGTTTATAGGCTAAGCTATTGATAGTCATAATTCAATTGATTATTTGTTACAGTATTTTTTACTATTTATAAACAGAGCATAAATGACTCAGGTTATCTTCAACGTTTCCTGTGTTCACTAAAAGTATTGTACCCAGGATTTTAGATCATTTTATCGTTCATTTAATGGGTATATAATCTTTGTTCCGATGTAATTTCCACTAAAAATTTTAGTACAAGTCCTGACTTTTACTGTACTTTTATTTTTCCCCATGATATGTTTGGCTTCGCTAAATTGTCATTTTCATGATAGACAATTATAGATAACTCTAGACACTTTAAATGAAGCCTTTCTTGGGAACTATACTCTAGTATGCAGAGCTCAAAAGTGAATAATCACGAAATATTTATTTATTTGAACACATAAAGATTGATACAAACGAGCACCAAAATATATGTATGCGCCACAGAAAGTAGATATCATTAGATATGTATGTGGGTTGAAGTACTATCTATCTATTTATTCGAACACATAAACATTGGTACAAGGAGGCACTAAATACATATGCGCCACACAATAACAATGAGGGCAGTAGCAGTTATCAATGATTTAATAAGGGGTTGTGATACTGCCCGAGTGCCCAAACCAAAACAGGTAGTTTTCGTACGGGGTCATTTTCCGAACATTTCATCTAGACGTCTAATCCACAAGGCAGTGGAGCAACGTCAGAAAATACAGTCCCATAATAGCCGGTGACCAACAATAGGTCTACACGCCATTTGTTTCATCAGAATCCTGGAGCCCATGAGCACCATTGGTTCAGAATCAAAGTTTTCCAACTCCTCTAGGTGGATCCTTCATATCCACCAACCCGGTTAAAGTGCCGGACATTCGCTTTTTGTCCTATTAATTTCGTGAAC
>NC_031497.1:1297172-1302166 GCF_000237925.1 Schistosoma mansoni
CCTGGGTGACATCAACACCTTGTTAGCTCATTATATGAGGCTTGTGAGTATACTTCCTATCGATGTGTTCTGATTGCTACTGGTCAATGGAATTCCAGTGCCAGCCACTATCCATCTCTGCTTAACATGCTTGTGAATTAAGGTTATATCGAGGCAATACGCACAGTATGCACATATGCCAATTAGAGAATGATCAATAACAGTCCTAACATCGATGGGAAGATTCAAACAAGCAATACTAAATGAATCTATAGGATGTAATTTAACATTTTTTTGTTGGCATAAATCGGTGACTAATAAGTCCAAAATCGTTACAATAGTAATAAGGGTACTTGTGACTGTTTGTCTGTTCCATGTTTTGTTGGTTGAAGACGCGGTGGTGGTTTGTATAACTTGGTTATCACATGACAAACAGATTGATTGACCTATTCAATTGATGATTATTGATGTGAAAAGGTCATACAACATTATGTTTGAAACTTCTTTTATTATTTATATAATAACTAAAGTAGTACAAATTTTAAAATCACTCTATTTTTGTATTGGCTGTTTGAATCTTCTCATTGATACTTAGGACTGTTATTGATCAGTCTCTTATTGGCATATGTGCATCCTGTGAGCATTGCCTCGATATTAAACTAATTCATAAGAATTAGATACAAAGGTGGATGGTGGTTACTAGTGGAATCCAGGACACACGTTTTGTCCAAATTGGAATTCTTCAGACCTATGTACCTAGATCATAGAGTTGATGTTCACTCCGTGACTTGAACCAAGTACTGTTCACTTCAAACACCATCACGTCATCCACATAGCTATAGAGTTCAGATATTCCTTAACTTGTGCAATGGTTGAAGTTAATTCATTTTTACTGCTTATTTAAGTCTTCCCATTGATGTTTTGGAAATCAAGTACACTAGCCGGTGGCTATCTGAACTAAGTGAGTAAATGGAAAACGTTATGGTATTTGAAGTGAGCAGTAGTGAGTTCCAGTCAAGCAGTAATCATCAACTACACGATCCATGATTGTGCGTCTGACGACTCCCTAATGGGACGAAAAGCACGTCCTGGATTCCACTGCTAGCCACTAACCATCTCTGCTTTTAAAAATCCCTGAATAATAAAAATTGTTGACATTTTCCCAAAAAGTTGTGCATTTCGTGGTTTCGATCATTTTTCTGTTCATTTAGTGAGAGAGTTTCATACATTAGAGCGTAATTTTAAATAAAGATTTCACTTCAATAGACCGGAGTTAGCCGCAATTATTTGTTACAAACGAATCAGTATGATATGGTTAACATTAAAACAATTGGACATTTTCTTTATTAACATCATGAACCGATCAATGACAGATCATCACTGAACACTGCAAGCACTAGAACATCGTTTCCTATGAGTATTGAACTACTCAATAGTGTACATCCATTAACCCACCACATGGAATACAACACAGGATTACCAGTCTCGTTTCACAACGTTCCAACTCTAGACCATTCAATCGGAATCCATCTACGTGAATGTCTAACATCAAACAATCCATGAAATCGCTCGACCACATCCATTGTTTTTGGTGGGTAACTACATCACACTCGACACGGATTATCTAGTATGTTCACGGTTTCTCACCAGAAATCCATAAATTTCTCTTCGAAAATAATCACTAATGAGTGCATGATAATTATCAGTATGAGGTTATGGAGACTGTTAAGTTTCTAACGATTCACTTTGGGGAAATGATCATAAATGTTTTCTGGAAAAATAGTGATTGGTCTAAGCGTTATCGAAAAATGTGCGTACACCTTCTGAGCTAATACATATTTATATATACAGGGATATAATATGTTGAAGGAAGAATTATCTTTGTCCATAATCATGTTCGAAATGAAATCCTAACTAGTGATAGCGTGATCACTATGTGAACTATTCTCTTTTGTATCCTTCTTTAAATAATAATAATAATAACCCGTTATATCACTTGAAATTATTAATACCATTGGATGATAAGTTTGAGGATTACTGAATGGGAAGATGTGAAAATTTGTTCATCACTGAATAGGTGGACGTAAACAGTAAATTTAGACCACAGTTGTTTCAAAGTTATTCAGTTAAGATGTAACACTGTACTGTTAAATAATGAATTACATGCTAAGTGTTGTGCAATTTGATATTATAATGCTTGATTCAATTCATTACAGTTAAAACGAGACGAATAATTTAGGATGACAAATGGTTAAAAGCTACTTTTTTTCGGGAGAAGTATTTATAGTTTCAAATGATTATTATCTACTCCTAATTGTAGGCTTCCGTTTCAACTCATTAACTGTTTTTGTGTCTTTTTCTATTCGCAAATTATTGTAAATTAATTATAAACTTCCTATTTATATTTTATATCTTGCATATCGTTATTTCTATGTTAACAGTATACAGTGTGGCGGAAACTTTTACGTGCCTACCTGAGCAGCATTATAGGTAAACAGAAGGGATCTGGGGCACTGTAAAGACATGGATTGGCAAAGCAAGAAAAGTATTCCTAAAATTGAAGAACATCTGCAACTCAAATCAACTATCAAAAAACATCAAGGTGGGAATTCTTAACACAGACATCAAGACACTTATATTGTATGGAGCTAAACCTTGGTGAACTAATGCAACAATCATCAAAATATCACGAATATTTATAAGCAACTGTCTGCACACGTTAATCCATATCCGTTGATCGAATACCATCAGTAACAATCTACTGTGTCAGAGAGCAAACCAACTTGCATCTGAAGAGAAAATTAGGAAAGGACACTTGTAGTAGATAGGTCGCATATTGTGGAAATCATGAAATCGCATCAGGAGGCAAGTTTTAATTTTGAATCCTGAATGTGGAAGGAAAAGTGGTAGATGAAGGAATACATTGTGCTGGAGATTGGAGGCATACATCAACAGAACGAATATCACTTGACCAGAACTGAAAAGGAGAGCCGATAGCAGAGTGGGTTGGAGATTTTTGACCGGTTGCCCGTGATCTGAGAGTGGTAATAAGCCTATGTTAGTACGGTTCTGTAGTTCATTCACATGATCGTTTTAGTTTTTTCTGTATGACACACAAAGTTTACAGCTTAGTCTTGCTTTCCGAGTAAACTTAGAGAGATGGGGATTGAACAAGTACTAATAAGTATCAGTTTATGAGATCGTATAATCATAGAGTCAGTATTATTGATCCAAGCATAGCAAATTAAGGTCATACCAATGACTAATAAGTTCTAATTGTTAAAGTTAATTAGTGGATAACTGGGTGTGATGATTTTTATATGAACAATTAATAGAGAAACATGAATATGTTACACAAGAATCATCTTTGCGAAAATTTGACATTAAAATATAGTATTCGGCGCGACTATAATTTATGAACGAACCAATCAAATTTAAGATCATAGATCTTGGATTTTGGAGCGAAATTCATTCATCCATTTGGTCAAATAACGTTTTGGCATTTTAGCTGATGTCAGTTCGTGATAAGAACCCTAAATTTGATCTCTAACCCTAACCATCAACTGTAAATCATAATCTTTATTCTTCCCACAGGTTTATAACTGTCATTTGGCTATGGTAAATAGGTGGATATTCTCAAGGTCACTTTAGTATTAGTCATAGGTCGACCACAAATTATAGTCTCACCTAGCATTCTAGTTTACAGATATCTGATTACTGCATGAAAGGTTGAATGAAAAGATTAAATGAGTTGTATACCTATTTTTCACCATGCTAATTACCTGCGCATCATAATCTGGAATTGACGAAATTCATAACTAATTTCCTCATTAAATTGGTCCTCTGTAAGGATTTTAGATACTCTCTATCAAATTTTGTAACCATATATTATTAATCAGACAAAGGTGAGAGTGGGTTGTTAACCCCCCCCCCCAGTACTGAAGGATCTCACACTATAACGAAACAGATATCCGACACCTGGTTCCTAATAGATATATAGTTAGATGACATAATCTACATAAGGGAAAACTTAAATAATAACAACACATGAATATTCATTAATTTCAAAATATCTGAACAAATTTTGAATAATATTTGTCAAACAGCTAGTAGCATAAGTTATGAAATGCTTTTCAATGAAAGGTCATCTCTTTGATGTTATTCCATATTCTATAAAATAACCATAGTAAATAAAAGATAAAAAGGATAAGCTATCAATTTTCATTCTGTTTATGTATAATAATAATCCAGTTCAACTTGATGTTTGTAATCAGTTAAACTGATCGCGATCATATCAAACTCTTTATACATCAACCTTTAAGTCAAAATCCAAAATAACTAAAAAAATGTCTGTATTTTCTTATTCTGTATACAACATAAATCAGTTCGATAAAATTATTTATGCAGTTTTTTTCGAATGATCTATTTTTTCTTAGTATAACCACTATATAACATGCTCGACTCTCATTAATTACCTTGCTTCACTTCGCCGTGATTCGGTTTAACTATAAATCCACTCCTGAATTCGCTTGCTCGCACGTATAAGCCTCTCTGCTCTAAGTCGCTCGATGTGCATGTGTTATATCGATTGAGTCCGTGCTTGCCCAGTTGATATATATATATATAACGTGATGATCCTCGCCAATAAGAGAGGAGTGAATTATCGATCAGAGCAATGATAAAAAAAGGTCATATGAACAGTCTTGAGTATTTATCAGTCCTGCTTTCTGTCTAGCCCAGCCAGTTAAGTCCATAACACCTATAACAGCCTGTGCAATATGAATCATTATTCTCAAACATACTGGGTTTATATACCAAACAAACTGACCATATCGTACCATAAATTAGAAAATAATATTTGTACAAGATTTAACCAAATGTGGCTGTGAATAGGGGGAACAGTAATCAATAGACTGGGGATAACTCAAGAATGGTAGATCGTATAATATTATTATCGGAAGAGGTTTTGTGTAGATTTAGTATTTTCATATTGAAAAGCGTGAGTCAATTGAAGC
>NC_031497.1:1302366-1360870 GCF_000237925.1 Schistosoma mansoni
GGTGGTGTAGCTTCAATTGACTCACGCTTTGAACTATGAAAATCGTATAATAATCGTCTATAGGTCAAAATAAAGCTTATGATAAGAGGAACACGAATACTAATAATTTAGTTACTTAAAAATTATATAATGGGAAATATAAATATCATATTAGTCCATAGATAGTTCTCAAAGTTACCATTCATAAATCTCCACGGGATATAACCGCATGTAACTTTCCTATCTGTACTATTCAATAATAAACTGTAATCGCCACTTCTTATTACCTTCTGAATTCTTATAACTCTGAGATTTATATGATAACGGGTATCAAGATGATTGATAAACAAAATATAACGAATTATCTCGGAGCCAAGTCACTACATGATCTTGATCATTAAAAATATTTTATATCTACTTACTATCGATTATATACACTGTCAATTTTTTTAAATCTAATCGATATTTAGTGTCATATTACTATTGATTAAGCTATAACTACATGTATATAAATATACATAGAGATACATATGAAATTGAACACACATGAAGGTGATATAATATGTGAAACTATTGACTTCCAAATGTCACAAAAAAAAGAAAAAAAACAGTTTAAAAACAGGAAAAAAATTAAAATTGTCAGTTTGACAGCTTTTTCATTGATATTACATCAAGTTTGTCATTATTTCTTTAAATAATAATCTCGATTATAAGCAAAGATGGATAGTGGCTAGCAGTGGAATCCACGACGCGTGTTTCAACCTATTTGGGACTCGTCAGATGGATGTAACTGTATCTCAGGGTTAATGTTCACTTTGGGACTCGAACCCAATACCATTCACTCCAAACGCCATCACGTTATCCACTCAGCTACTGAGTCCTGATAGCCACTTGTTTGTGCAATGTGGTGAAGTTTGAATTCATTGGGTATTGTTTGAATCTTCCCATTGATATTTAAGACTGCGATTGATCAGTCTCTTATTGGCATATGCACATACTGTGCGTTTTGCCTCGATAATAATCTCAATTATTGTGAAAAATAGAGAATAGTAGGAAAAAAGAAACAATTTTATATGGTCAACTCTATAAGATGAATGATTTCTCAGCGTTTAAAGATTTTTTTCTTTTTCTGACACTTAAGGAGTATAACGAAAAGATGTTGAAGTCAGTCAATGGAGTTAATGTAGTATGAATAATAAAAAGATTCAGTAATTTCTTTGAAATAGAAAACAATTTCTAGTAAACTTTGATGGATTTATTATCATTTTATACTCAAAAATATACCAAACTAAATATGATTGTTTATGATACTTAGGAAATCAGTTATATTATCAATATGGAATTGTGAAGATTGTTGAAATTCACTGAAATCATGAATCGATCCAAGTTAGATAACCATTGAGAAATTACAAGAAATGAACGCTCGTTTCATTCTAGTGTGAGCAGTGACCATCCAGTATGCATTCAATAGTCTCCATAACCTCATACTGATAATTATCAAGTACTCACTAGTAATTATTTTCGAAGAGAAATTTATAGAGTTATGGTAAGAAACCGCGAACACAATAGCTAGTCTGTGTCGAGTGTGATGTAGTTGCCCACCGAAAACAATGGATGTGGTCGAGCAATTTCATGGATTGTTTGAAGTTAGACATTCACGTAGATGGATTCCGATTGAATGGTCAAGAGTTGGAGTGTTCTGAAGCGAGATTGAAGATCGTGTATTGTATTCCATGTGGTGGGTTAGTGGATGTACACTTTTGAAAAGTCCGACACTCATAGGAAACGACGTTTTAGTGCTTGCAGTGTTCGGTGACGATCTGTCATTAATCGGTTCATGATTTTAATGAAAATCAGTCACAACTTTAGGAATCCATTATCATTGGAGCTTATTTACATAATCTGTGTACTCAGGATGCTTTGTGTATTACCTCAGACAATCAGGATAGAATTTATTTCAAATCAAAACCCATCAGACCTAAAATTAGCCTATTATATTCATACAAAAAATTAATAGCATTATACGCCTTAAAAATTATTTGGCTACTATTTGTGATGAAAACGAAACTTAGTAACAATTCAGTTTGTACTTAATAAGCTACATAGTTGGAATTCAAGCCACTTTTTTCTGTCATGGGATTCATTATACCAATGAAAAGATGTGTTTAACAACATTCTCTGTTGTTCAAATATTCACTTATAAAATGATACTTGAATTTTTAAATTTTATGTACAATCAAAAGAGTTCACAAGATTTGGATTGAACATGTACTAGACCAATCAGACATAGGCCAAATGAAAAGTAAGAAATACTGATGAGAATATGCTATTGATCAAGATTTAGCCTGACTTTCTAATAAATTAGTTATAAGCTATTTTTTGAAAATGTGGCTTATTTTTCTGAGGGGTATTTATATATATGTTTATGAATGAGTGATGAGTATATATTGTTTCGGTTAGCTAATAAGAGTTTCCTATGCACTTTTGGTTTTCTCACTCAAGTTGCTGGTTTTATGACGCAAATACAATGCGTGTATTCCAGTAGCTCACTCGAATGATCTCAGAACACAACAAACTCAATTTGAAGATAATTAACTTTGCTTATATGAAATGGTTTTTATTTCCCATGGCTAGAATTAAAGTTTTATAGTGGCTATTAGTGAAATACAGTGAACAAATTTGAAACTCGTCATCTAGATGTAATTTTTATATTCAAGTGGTGGTGTTCACACTGGAAGTCGAACCCAGCACTTTTCGCTTAAAACATCCGACGTGCTATTCACTAAGCTAATATATCCAGAAAGGGCCCCCAAATGCCCTGATACGGCCGAGACTGGGGAGAATCCGCTCTCCCTCTCCAAATGCTCTCACATGGCCACGCGTATATAGCCTATGCCAGGGAAGTCCTACTCACTGCCTTCTCGTGGCGGGAGTGTTGTTTACGAAATCGAGAGGACGAAAAGCGAATGTCCGGTGCTTTAACCGGGTTGGTGGAAATGACGCATCCACCTAGGGGAGTTGGAAAACCCTGATTCCAAACCAATGATGCACATGAGCTGGCTCCAGTATCCTGAAGGAACAAATGGCGTTTGAATCAATCGTTGATCAGCGGCTAACATGGAACTGCGTCTCCCTAAGATGCTCCACTGCCTTGAGGATCAGACCTTTAGGTCGAAGGCTCCGGGTGTGGCCTCCTGAGAAAATCACCTGCTTCAGTTTGAGCACCTGGGCAGTATCACAGCCCTCACACAAATCAAATAAGATTTGTGTGGCGCATATATATCTGGTGCCCCTTTGTACCAATATTTATGTGTTTAAATAAATAAATAAATCCAGAATGCCACTAACTTATGAAAAATGGTGCTTATTTTATTATTATTTGTAAAACTTTCTCACTTTCTAATTGAGAGTAACCTTATTCATTTAAAATTCTTAACAGAAACAGTAGGAAAGTACAAACTCATACAAATAAATATAGATTTAGACCGCTAATTCCATTATTAATAATAATTTACTTTTACTTCTTCCTAGCCCCCCTCCTCAATTATTCTTAAAGTTTACTACATCATTTGAATACATTGACTCTAAAATAAAAGGAATGAGTTAATTGTATCGACTAGATACATTCATAGCTAGTCAGTAAATGGTATATAGGCTAACAGATAAAAGATGAAATTGTAAAATTATGACACTTTCAGTGTTAAGTAGTTAATATTTATGTAACAAAATAGAAATTGAATTGTTTTACTATTCTCAGTAACCATAATGATAAAATTTATTTTCATTTTGTTTGCCTTTGAACTGAAGTCGACAGTTTCACTTGGCAATTGAAAACAAAATAAGCATATTTACAGTTGATTGATCACTGCGGTATCTGTCTAGTTCTTTAATATTAATCGCTAAAAGAGAAAATTGAATTTAGCCCATTGGTTTGAATGATTTAAGGTCGTATGTACTATGTTATTATGTAAGGTTGTTGGAGTTAGTCAAGAGATAGAATTTACTAGTGAGCAGCAACCAGTACGACCTAGCCCTCCTATCTCATACACACGAACAAATATAAAAACGAAGACAACAGATGTAGCAGCAGCCTCTGCATCAATAGGCCTCAACATACACAAAGGAAAAAGCAAGACTCTCAATTACAACAAGGAGAACACCAACCCAATCACACTTGATGGAGAAACTCTGGAAGAGGTGGGAACATTCACGTATCTGGGAAGCCTCATTGATAAACAAGGAGGATCTGATGCAGATGTAAAGACGAGGATTGGCAAAGCAAGGACAGCATTTTTACAATTGAAGAACATATGGAACTCAAAACAACTGTCAAATAACTTGAAAGTGAGAATCTTTAATACGAACGTCAAAACAGTCCTACTGTACGGAGCTGAAACGTGGAGAACTACTACGACCATCATCAGGAAGGTACAAGTATTTATCAACAGTTGTCTACACAAAATACTCAACATTCACTGACCGGATACTATCAGCGACAGCCTTCTGTGGGAGAGGACAAACCAGCTTCCATCTGAAGAGGAAAGTAGGAAAAGACGTTGGAAGTGTATAGGACAAACAATTGAGAAAATCACCAATGTGCATTACAAGGCAATCCCTAACTTGGAATCCGGAAGGGAAGCGGAAAAGAGGAAGGCCAAAGAACAAATTACGCCGGGAAATAGAAGCAGATATGAAAAGGATGAATGTTAACTGAGAAGAACTGGAAAGGATTGCCCAGAACAGGGTTGGATGGAGAATTCTGGTGGGCGGCCTATGCTCCTCCACGAGTGGTAACAGGCGTAAGTAAGTAAGTAAGTAAACAACTAGTACCGAAACCTAAGCCTACGGTTTACTGTCGATTGCCTACAGTCAACCTACGAATCAACGTCTTTTTTCTTAATTGCCAATTTACAGGTATGATCAGGGTGATACATAAAGCAATGTTGCATGTAAAATACAGAGAAACAACGAAAAAAGTTTTGAAATATATGGCACATAAATAGTTTTAAAAGGACGAATTAATAATATAAGGCAAAACCTAGGACTAAGAGTGGACTGAAGGATTCTTTCGAATTATGAATAATGTATTGAGGAGTAATTTCAGTTTCATCACCAAGTAATTATCATTGCCTATAACCACAAAGAGAGAAATAAAACGGAAACAGAGAGCACAGAATAACAAAAATAACAACTACCACAATAAGTAGTTTGTTCTATGACCTACTGATTTGGATAGATATTTACTTAAATTAATCAAATTAGCTAAAGGAAGTTTAAGTTCAAAACATCTACAAAAGAGCAAGTTCAGCAGTGAACATACAATGGAAGTGATTTCATTCCGTGAGCAGATTGTAGCAAACTATTTCAGAGCCTTGAAGGTTTACTTACAAAGTAGTTCATATAAAAAGTGAAGACATACACACATATATATATGACTGTATTTTATCCATCAATCAATGATACTTATTAAGTTTTGGTTCATAAGATTGTAACATGGGGATGAAAATACAGATGGATATGTAATTGTAAATGAATTTTCGCTCATTAGGATCTTAATTGTCTCTTGTTTTTGAAAAAAGGAATGCAATTTTTTTAAGACAAAGAATTTAAATTCGAAACAGATTGGTCATTTCAAGTAAATACTAATGATTTCAATAGTTCATATCAGGAGTCAATTGAAGCTAGATCACCATGGAAAACCTGGAAGCACTGGAGGTCGTTTTGTCCTATTGTGGGACTCCTCAGTAGTGCTCATCCACGATCCCGCCTCTCGACATTCGAACCCAGGACCTATCAGTCTCGCGCGTGAGCGTTTAACCACTAGACCACTGAGCTAGCCGGCATCCAACGGTGTTAATGTCTAACTTCTACCAATCCATGAAATTGAGCAACCGTCCACCATTGTGTTTAGTGAGTTACTATCTCCCAACAGACCTGATTGAACCCCACTGATCACTGCTTCTCACTAGAACTATAATATCCACAAAACCCCTTCTGGTATTAAGTAATAATAGTTGTAAAATTTTTAATTAACTGTTCAAGTATTTTTGACATGATATTAGTATAGTGAGCTTGTGAAGATGACTGAATTTTCATAGTTTACTCCATATGGAAAACTCCATATGTTGAAAACTACTGGGATTCAGGAAGGATTGAATAGCTGTTTCTTCTTACTATGAGACACTTCAGTGACAGTTAGCATCCATGACCCTGTACGCAATATAAAACCCAGGAAATTTAGTCCTGATAAGAGTTATAACTTTTAGACCACTGAGTCTTCATCCAGTTGTCTATATACTTAATTTCAGTTTATTTATAATATGAACAGATATTTTAGTGTAATTATTAGTCTCAGTTGGTTGATATATTAATGGGATTTTATTGTCGTTAAAAAGCAGTCGAACAAGACTTTCTTGCTCTTAGTATATTGTCTTTATAATAATGATTAATGAAATAATGTCCAGTTGAAAATTACTTCAATCGATTATACATCTTCTCATTAACAAGGTACTTAGAATGAACTGGGTCACTATTCTAAGGGGATGTGCAAATTTAATTATAGCTGATCTATTTATGAAAGAATTTTGAATATTTCCACTAATCTAGTTAAGAACTAGATGATATGACATTGGTTACTAATTTCTGATTCATTATTACCGTTTTAAATTTTACATCAAATGATTCTCAGCTAAAATAACTCAGTAGTAACAACATTGAGGAAAGCACCCAACTGCGTCACGAGGCAAACCCTTACATGGAATCCTGAAGGTCAAAGAAAAAGAGGGAGACCAAAGAACACATTACTTCGAGAAAGGGAGATAGACATGAGAAGAATGAACAAAAGTTGGATAGAACTAGAAAGGAAGGCTCAGGACAGAGTAGGTTAGAGAATGCTGGTCGTTGGCCTATGCTCCATTGGGAGTAACAGGCGTAAGCAAGTAACAATTTCTCAATATGATACATAGTAAAGTGAATATGAATCTACTAGAGTACAGCAGTTTTCTTCTCAAAGTTGGATAAGTATCTTTTTGATGAATGCTTTCAATCACCCGAAAATTATCTGTATTCATATGAATAGTAAGCTCTCTAGTGATATATATGAACTGAACTATAATACATAAAATCGGATAGTTTTTTTATTGTATAAATTACCGTCATTAACATTTTTGAAAATTACTTACTCATTAACAACTCTTCATCCAATGCTTCTAAGGACATATTTGTTTCAACTCATCCAAACTTAAATTCACTTGGTGTTGTTTACTTGTATCTTCTCATCGTTATTAAGGACTGCAATTGATTAGTCTCTTGTTGGCATATGTGCATCCTGTGCGGACCGCCAACAAGAGACTGATCAATCGCAGTCCTAAAAATCGATGGTAGTAAACAAGCAAACAATACCAATGAATTTAAACTTCACCATATTGCACAAACAAGGGGCTATCAGGACTGAGTGGATAACGCGGTGGCGTTTGCAGCGAATGGTACTGGGTTCGAATCCCAGGGCGAACATCAACTCTGAGATGCAGGTACATCCATCTGACGAGTCCCAAATAGGACGAAACGCGCCTTGTCCTGGATTCCGCCGCTAGCCACTATTCATCATCCAAACTTATTCTCATAAATTTATTTCAATAAAAGTCATTTAGCGAAAAAAATAAATCTTGAAACAAAATATTGATTGAAATATCGAGCACGTTGTATATTGAAGAACTCTGCGTATAGATAACACACACAGTTCAAGAATGAATAAAAAAAATACCTTCATGTTAGATTACAAACAAAATTGATGATAAATGAATAACCACCCTGGTAACGTATTAAATTACTGGATTTTCACATGCAAAATATCAATGTGAATAAACCGATAAACAGTTGTTTGTCTTGTTTTCTTATATTTTTCTTTTTTGTTGATTGGAAGTCAACAACAGGTGTTTATCGAAACATCAAAATGATTCACATACCAAAAAAGGAAGTTAAATATTTGTTTACCCCGAAAGGAATATTGTTTGCTGATGTCAATGAAAAAGGAATTCCATGTCGTGTTAAGTTGAAACACTTGTTGCCAAGCTGTTCAACTGTAGTGAGATGAGTATTAGTGTAAACTTCTCAACACTGAAATGGAAAATCATTCTTCACTAATGATATAATGCTGAAATGTTCTAGATAGTTGTCATGGACTATTTGTATTTACTAAGCACTATGAAATAGATAGCCTGGTATTGATTATTGTTCAATAGTTGTGTATTAACAGATTGTCTATGTATAGGCGATTGAATTCTTCTAGTGTCAAAAGTGATTTTCAGCATTAGGATACAGGTAAATATAGCTAACTAGCCTTAAACAGGAACAAAATTGCGTCCTAGATTCCATTGATAGCCACTATCCGACTTGATGAGAACATATACTGTCTGTTGGAGTTCAGTATGTGTTTAATAACAGTCTTCAGTTCATAACCTAATCCATACAAAAATAACTGTCTATTCAACATTTCTTTATAAATTGTAGTGTCAATGTTGATGTTACGAATAAAACATTTGTTTGATACTCCAATTAAGAAATATATGTATCACCCATTCAAACATTGTGACATAACCAGGTTAATTCATTAGAAGATTTGTTTAATCAATAACGCTAACTGTTGATAATAACTGCTAACTAGATCAAATCGCACGAGTATCACCAAAGACAGTTGTAAAAAGTTTAGGACATAATAAAGTACTGAATATAAAATAGATGGAATATAGCTAGCACTGGAATTAAGGATGCGCATTTCCTTCTATATGGGTCTCATCAGGATGATTTATCAAATGGGACGAAAGACTTATCCTGAACCCTACTACTAGCTACATTCCATCTATTCTATATCACGATGGCTATATCGAGGCAATTAGCACAGGATTCTCATATACCAAAGAAGACTGATTAAATTTCAGTCAAAAATGTTAACAACGAGATAATCTAAACTATTTCCAATTGAATTGGAAGTACTTATTAAACGTCCTATGTCGATTTTTATAACTCATACTCTTTTCTTATTTCGCCCTAATGAATATACAAACGTCGACAAGGAGTCAAAGTTCACGTAAGAATCAAAGCTAATACCTATGCACCAACCTAAAGTAACTCAATAGAATCATATAAGTGCCAGAGAATAGTTTAAATACGCCGTCTTTCTTGTTTTATGAAATAATTCATTGGAATTACAAAAAAAATTGTTTACATTCCTCGACTTTTGTTGTATATAATCACATTCTAACATAAAATGAAGTAGCCAAATGCTAATTGACAAGATAAATCCACATTTGTTTGTTTAGTCGTTCCAGGTGGGCATAAACTTATGTTGACATGTATGCCAATAGAAACCAAATAAGGTTCCTTGTCCAATCCCGATTAATGGCTATGACTATACCCCAATATGTATTCCAGAATTAAGTTACGATAGCAGTTTGATAATCAAAACGAAATTAATTAGTCGCAGTTAGAAATAAATCTTCTTTCTCATTCACCGTCTTCTCACTTAAGTAGGTGATCTGAGCCTGCGTACAGGAAGCTTATTTATCAGTATCAGCTGCGAATATCACACAACATAACAATATCGAAGTTAATAATTATGTATTCTACTAGTTTTTGAAGAATACATAATTGACTACTAAATGATAATCACACAATATCCTAAACTGATGAAATTAGGATACTTGGACTATTGGTCGAAATATAGCTTGTTCACAGCTAGTTCGAAAAATCGTGTTTGATCACCTGCATAGGTCATAGACACATGCTACTGAAGAGAGTACCTTCTATATTAAAATAAAGCATCTGTACAGTGATTTTTGGTTTTCAATGGTTGTTTATATCTAAACCAAGCAATCTTAATAAATTTTTCATCATAACAATGATTTCCTAGGTCAAAAAACCTTGACCTGTAAAATATTTGCATAAACATATACACACATACATACATATGCATATACCATTTATCCATTGCTTTTAGTTTGATTATCTCTTGCCTCCTTAATCATGCGGGTCAAGGTCATCGATAATCGGGGCACGAGCATGACTACTTTCATGTTTTAGAAAACAGAATAACAATTATTATTATTCATCTTTTTTAATAGACTAGAAGATATACTCATCTTGTCTTGGTTAGTTGAATCTTCTTATTGACGGTTGGGACTACAAATAATCAGTTTCTTATTGGCATATGTGCATCTTGTGCTGACAACCTAGATATTACTTTAATTTTACAAGCACTATGGGCAGAGATGGATGGTGACTAGAAGCTAAATCCAGGACACGAGTTTCGTCCTCTTTGGGACTCGTCAAGTGGATGTATCTTGGTCGGTTAAAAACAGTTGCCTAGTTTAACCGTCTGAAATTTTACGATTGAACTATTCAGTCAGCCACTGCCCTTCTGTATGGCTGAGTTATTTGTCATTGGTTGATTACTGAGCAGTGGAAAGTGTTGTGTTTGTCTAGTTCATTAGTGATGATCGAATTCTATCAACCAAATTATGGAGGGAGATTTCGGACGTCCAAAGAAAAGTTTCGCGTTGTTCTGTCTGATTTTTAAATGCTTTTCAGTTAATATCATTTCATAATGATAATCATCATTCAAATGTGTTCGCATAGTTTTTAAATTACAAAGTGATCTAAGTTACCCAATCATTAAAAACCTGGAAGCACTGGACGGCTGTTTTGTCATAGTATGGGATTCCACGACTCTGCAACTGGGAATATAACCCACGACCTTCGGTCTTGCGTGTGATCAGTTACTCCCTAGACCACTGAACCAAAATCGAACGGTGTTAGTGTGTTTTCATCTAATTTCGAGCACTTTTTGAAGTGCAATTTATCAAACTGTTCTCTATTTAATCCATGGTAATCTGGAATATATGTGTGTACATTAGATTTACACGATTAAAAGTGTATTTGAATGCAAATAAAGAATTCTTTTCGACGGAATCATCTACTTAAGCTGTACATTCGTATTTATGGTTATGTGGAAAATATATATCTATGGTAGGATAGAAAAGATTGCATTATAAATTGATTCGAGACTCTTATAATCAAATTAGGTTACGCAATAATCAAAGGGTAAGAGAAGAATTTAAAGCTGGTAATAATTTACAGGTCTGAATTACGAAAGATAATTGTCCAATTGACAGCTATGAAGAAAAACGACAAACATAAAGGTCACAATAATAAAAGCTGGATAATAATCAAGAGAACTTGTGTAAGGTAATAATAATAATAATAATAATAATAATAATAATAATAATAACCGATTACAGTTTAAAATTACAAAACAATAGTAAAACCAAAACATACCACTAAAGGGAATTAAGGCCAAGGAAGGATGAAAGGTTGGACCTTTCTGAATTACCTGTCAAAAGCTGTCTACATTCTCACAGACAGTTGTTTTTTATTCCAACAACAAACAAATAACTGATAATTATGAACAGTATTATAAGCAAAAATGGATAGTGTCTTGCAGTGGAATCCACGGCGCGCGTTTCGTCCTATTTGAGATGGATATACCTGCATCTCAGAGTCGATATTCACTCTGGGAATCGAACCCAGTATCGTTTGCTTCAAACACCATTACGTTATCCACTTAACTACTGAGTCCTGATAGCCACTTGCTTGTGCAAATGAATATGAACAATATTATTTACAACTCGTTTGTATTTTCCCATTTGAAATCCCGAGTCGATCTAGGCTAGACCACCATTTATGACCTAGAAGTACTGAACGGCCATCTCGTCCTAGTACTGGGCTCCTCAACAGTGCGCACCCATGAACCCAGGGAGTTTGATCTCGCACACGAACGCTTAACCTCTAGACCACTAAACCAACATCCAACAATGATAATGTATATCTTTGATCAATCCACTTTCATCCATTACTTGAAGTGGATGATTGTCTCACACCCGACACGGATTGGACTCCACTGGTCAATAGATATTCCTTATTCACTGTCATTTTTGTCAATAAAATTCGATCAACACTAACGACTAGGTAAGCATGTGTAGATGTTGAGTTATAATCGGTATAATGAGCCCATATATATTGTCCGATTAATAGTCTTTGTCCAATCGACGTAACTGAGATGATGCAACTTTTCTAGTCTTACATCATGGATATGCCATATAAGGATTCTCTAGTCTGGGACATCCTGCTTTCTTAACAAATTCATAAAGCACTATAGTGAGAGGTTATGACCAATCAGATGCATGTATCAATTCTATTGAGTCAATTAATCCATCCGTTATGAACCTCATTGACCCTAATGACTTGTCATCAAGCAATGAATGTCCGGTGATAAATTTTTTAAAGTAAGGATAGTTTTAACTTAGTGCATCATTTAACTAGGGTTCAGTGTTATTTCACTGACCGCATACACAACATTGAATATTACTTAGTAATGAATTTGTAAAATGTCACTTAGAGCGTAAATAGTTCACAGGGTAATATCATAGATGGTGGTAGTGATTGATCTCAACTTACTTCTAAAATAAGGATCATTATTTCTGTCTAATTACAAACACATTTTTAATGGATGAGTGCCAAGTAGTACGAAACACTATCCAGGTTTTTCTATACTCCCTAGCGTCAAGTTGAAGTCAATATTATTGAATTTTTCTCATAGGAAGAAATATTATATATGAACATAACAAACTTCTACTAATTAATCTTAACATTTATACCAAGCAGCGAGCAAATCACATTTGATGGAGAAGCTCTAGAAAAGGTGAGAAGTTTAACGTACCTACCTGAACACCGTCGTTGAGAAACAAGAGGGATCTGATGAAGATGGGAAGACACGGGTTAAGATGAAGATAAACTCCACTCTCGTTCTCAATTTTGACTTTGTAACTGGCAAGCAACCAAAATGAAGCAGTAATTAATTATTTACATTATCTTAATGCATGATGGAACAAGTATTTTGATCTCTGTCATTTTTGCTGGCTTACATGAAAATATAGTTTTCTACAACAAAAATAACACTCCATCGTAGTATGAACTTTTGAAGTATAATCACTTAGTCATGACGAAAGAAAAATAACAACATAGCAAAAGTCATATCTCCGGTAGCAATTACTCCGAAATATCTATAATTGAGTGACTAAATAAACAAAATATAACCGTAATGAAGGGCTACAATACACTTAGATGGCTTGAAAACGTAGAGTTTATCCTTAGCCCAAGAACTATTAGAGGAAGGGCAGCATTCCTACAATTGAAGAACATCTGCAACTCAAATCAACTGTCAAATCACACCTAGGTTAAAGTTTTCAAAACAAACACCAAAATACTGCTATTGTATGAAGCTAAACCTTGGTGAACTAATACAACAATCATAAAATATCACGAATGTTTATAAACAGCTGTATATACACAATAATTCATATCCGTTGACCGAATACCATCAGTAACAATCTACTGTGTGAGAGAGTAAACCAACTTGCATCTGAAGAGAAAACTAGGAAAGGACACTTGTAGTAGATAGGTCGCATATTGTGGAAATCATGAAATCGCATCAGGAGGCAAGTTTTAATTTTGAATCCTGAATGTGGAAGGAAAAGTGGTAGATGAAGGAACACATTGTGCTGGAGATTGGAGGCATACATCAACAGAACGAATATCACTTGACCAGAACTGTAAAGTAAAGCCGATGAGAGAGTAGGTTAGAAGTGGCTGGCCGTCAGCAAGTCACATTATGAACTATTTTCTTTTAGATAGATGGTGAAAACTAGGAAACACTGAGTGTCCTGAGTTTCTTTGATTTGATCATTGTCTAGATCATAAATCTAAACTCCTGAAGAGTTTCACAGTAGGATGAAATAACTACATAATTTTCTTTCGGTTTTGTATATCTCTTTTCGACTGAAAACTTTTTAAATTGTAAATTATCTTTAATTATGTAAAGAGTTTTATAGATCCATATGCGTTGAGTACACTTTCCTTCACCTATAATATATATTCAAGCAAAAAATGTCCTATAAAATTTATATCCAGTGTAGATAATGGTAATGTTATCTAAATCTACAATGAAAGCATTAAAATCAGAAGGGGTTTTGTGGAGATTTCAGTATTTTCATAGTTGAAATCATGAGTCAATTGAAGCTAGACCACTATGGGAACCCTGGAAGCATTGGACGGCCGTTTCGTCCTATTATAGGACGGTTAAGTGCTCTGGCGCGAGACTGGTAGGTCCTGGTTTCGAATCTCGTAAGGCGGGATCGTGGATGCGCACTTCTGAGGAGTCCCATAATAGGACGAAACGGCCGTCAAGCAGTGCTTCTAGGTTTTCCATGATGGTCTATCTTCAATTGACTCATGATTTCAACTATGAAAGCATTAAAGTTTAATCCGAAAAAATGCCAACATTCTCATCATTTTAACTAAATAACTGTATTGAATTCTCGCTTAACAATCTTATCTTAATCTCATTTGTATATCATGTGATGATATATCTTGATAATAAGTAAGTGATGAATAAAATCTTAGTAGTTTATACTACTTCATAATTTTAAATGTATCTTTAAGATATCATATGACGATTACATTGTAGTACCATGTTTTTTTCTTTATAAATAGAATAGATGAAATGTAGTTAGTAGTGGAATTTGGTACACATGTTGTGAATAGCAA
Organism: Schistosoma mansoni; assembly: GCF_000237925.1. NCBI lineage: Eukaryota > Metazoa > Platyhelminthes > Trematoda > Strigeidida > Schistosomatidae > Schistosoma > Schistosoma mansoni. Next base: position 1,317,004 of record NC_031497.1, read on the forward strand.
CTAATGAAAGTATAGAAATCATTACTAAAATGTTTATAGGAAAGATGTTGATTAGGTATTTATCCAAGATGTATTTTTTTTCTAAAAAAAGGAAATATAACTATAATTGAATATCAATCCAAAGGACTTTTAATGTAGGTAAACTACAATTAATGTTTTCCACACGTCCAATGATCACGCCGATGTTGAAAGATAAATTGCCTAGACTAGCCACTTCTTTCTGTATCTATCAATCCAACTGCTCCTGTGGGGCAGATGTTCTATGAATTTGTATATGCAGACTAGTGAGCACCCCCCAATGTGGTTAAGCAAAGATGTAGTCAAAACGGTTAACAACTCCATTTTAGCCCATTTAGTTCAGACGGGACATAGAGCCAACATCGAGCAATCTTTCACAATAATATATCGTGTTAACAGCAGTCTACCTAATTCCGTCAGATTGAGAATCCTGCAGATGGCTGAGGCATTTGCTATTCGGATCAATAATCCAGAGCTTTGCATCTAAAAGAAATATGTTCAGTCGCTCCTTTTACCCTGGCCAACTTCAGGGTCAACTTGTTAATAATCAATTTTATAATATGGTGACATTAATTTGATTAATGTTCATTTTTATATCCTAAACTTATTTTACCTACATATCTTACCATTGTCATTATTATTATTACACTTGCTAACCTTTTAGAGAAATTTATTCAGCATCCACCCCTATTTACTATATCTGACCTAAATCATATTATTCTACATATTACGTAATTTCTGATTTGTAATTCGCCATGTCAACTATCTTTTTTCTCACAATTTCATTTCACTTATAAACTGATTCAAGTTAACACTACATATTAGTCAACTCCAACATTAACGATTCGATTTGATTTGATATGACAAACAACCCTCCTTGATTCACATGTTACAGTTTCTTAAATGATGTACTCTGCCTTAAACTTGGCCAATTTTCTTTTATGGATTATTAATTTGGGTATATAATTGTAGAACCTGATGAGAAATTATTGAAGAGAATATTCTTTGTTCATATTAATTGTGTTTTAATTGAATAATCAAAGAGAGTAATTTACTTTTTCTAGTACATTTGTGAAATATAGATAATTTCTTGATTAACCTTCAAAATACATGTCTGAATTTATTCAAAACGTTCTGAATATTCAACTCATATGTCTTAAACAGTAATTTTGATCATTTTTCAATTTCCTGGAGTTCTAGTGGGAGGCAGTGACCAATGGAGTTCAACAACGTCTGTTGTGAGATATCAACTCACTGAAGACAATTGGTGCATGGTTGCTCAATTTCGTGGATTGGTTGAAGTTAGACAATAACAACATAGATGCCGGCTCAGTGGTCTATCGGTTAAGGGCTGTGGCTCGAGACTGGTAGGTCCTGGGTTCGAATCTCGCTCGCAAGGCGGGATGGTGGATGCGCACTGCTGAGGAATCCCATAATAGAACGAGTTGGCCGTCAAGCAGTGCTTCTAGGTTTTCGATGGTGGTCTATCTTCAATTGACTCATGATTTCAAATTTGAAAATTATTGAAATCTCCACAAATCTCCTTCTGATTTTTCAATTCATTTAGTTGCTAAATGTTATATATTCGTGGGTTTTCTTCGCTGAAAAGTTTCATTGTATTTGTATTTTTCTTTACAGAGCATGTTGAATTGTGATACATTGTATTATGTACATAGTAGGTAATTGTGAATAACTCCAGTCATTCATAGAATGAAATCAATGTTAATCAATCATGACATTATACCAATAATATTAATAAGGTTAAAACAAACGTTTCTACTACTACTACTACTACTACTACTACTACTACTACTACTACTACTACTACTACTACTACTACCACTGTTGTGAACGAGAAAGAAAACTGGCGGCCTGCTTAAGCATCTGGTCTACCTGTTCCTATCATCTAAATATTTCAACAACTTATCTAATTTTGTTTCTTTTAATACTTCATTATGGCTATTAGTCGCATAACCTATTCAGGTGCATTTCTGAAAAGTGTAAAACCTTTTGTTGTAATGGTCGCAAAAGGCCTTATCAGAGATATTGTAGCTGCTGGCAATATATAGGTAAAAGAATGTACATTATTCAGATGTCGATTGACTGGAATGCAAACTTCTAACTGGCGATCACTCAATATTTATCGTCAGGATCGACCAAGAAGTAAGAAACGAAAACTTATTGGAATACTTTGTGTTGAGAATTCTATATTGTACCAAAAATATAATATTGAATAAAGCTAATACTACTACTAATAATAAATCAAATATACCTCAATACAACATTACAGAATATCTTGGCAAAATCTGAGAACTATACATAAATAATTTATCTTCAAAATATCCATCAATTGTCTCAGACTTTGTTGTTCCCTCGTTTCCATACTAATCACTCCCTATTCTTTTTCTCTTCTCGTTTATTTTCTTGACATTCTGCCACCAGGCATTCCACTTTCGAGTGATGATATATACTACATATATCCGTCGATATCAGTAAAACACACCATACTACTAATACTACTAATTATTTATATTACCAATGTTATCTATAGTTGAAAGCGTGAGTCAATTGAAGATAGACCACCATCGAAAACCTAGAAGCACTGCTTGACGGCCAACTCGTTCTATTATGGGATTCCTCAGCAGTGCGCATCCACCATCCCGCCTTGCGAGCGAGATTCGAACCCAGCACCTACCAGTCTCGAGCCAGAGCCCTTAACCGATAGACCACTGAGCCGGCATCTATGTTGTTATTGTCTAACTTCAACCAATCCACGAAATTGAGCAACCATTCATCAATTGTATTCAGTGAGTTGATATCTCACAACAGACGTTGTTGAACTCCACTGATCACTGCTTCTCACTAGAACTCCAAGAAATACCTCATGGAGCCAGTACTAGTGAGCATATGATGCCGGCTCAGTGGTCTATCGTTTAAGTGCTCTGACGCGAGACTGGTAGGTCCTGGGTTCGAATCTCGCCAGGCAGGATAGTGGATGCGCACTGCTGAGGAGTCCCACAATAGAACGAGTTGGCCGTCAAGCAGTGTTTCCAGGTTTTCCATGATGGTCTAGCTTCAACCGACTAATGATTTCAACTATGAAAATACTGAAATCTCCACAAGTGAATTGATATCTCACGTCAGACGTGGTTTGAACTCCACTGGTCACTGCTTCGCACTAGAACTCCTGGATGTACTTATCGAAGTCTTGACTCACGTTTTCAACTATGAAAATACTAAATCTCTGCAAAACCCTTTCTGATAATTAATGTTATTTATCATCTTAAACTATATCTTTATTGTTCTCACTTTTTAAAGTCTTCAATTAAAACTTTACGCGAAAATCAATATGCTACTTATGTTATATATATGTCTAAAACATGTATAGTTCTCTATCTTTATTACATCAAATAAAGATTAGTAACAAGATTTTCATGTTAAATTTTCAACAACAACAAAAAAATTGTCGGTAGGTTTTTGATTGTAACTGTAAATGATCGATTGATTTTCTTCGGCAATACTTTTCTCTGAATGATGGTAGATTGTCAGTATATATATATATATATATATATATATATATACATGCCGGTATGAATACTACTATTATTATATATTTCAACTAGTTTTTTCTTAAATTCAATCATAGAAATATAAGATTATGAATGAATATGAAGATATAAGAAAAGACGGATAGTGGCTAGCAGTGAAATCCAGGACGTGCGTCACTTAGTCTTATTTGGGACTCGTCAGCTGGATGTACCTGCATCTCAGAGTTGAATATGAAGATATTTAATTATTCTCCTTCATTTTATTTTTCTCTAGAATTTTGTATCTCCCTTTTAAAATGTACTGTAATTACTTTATTTACTTACTTACTTACGCCTGTTACTCCCAATCGAGCATAGGCCAACGACCAACATTCTCCAACCCACTCTGTCATGAGCCTTTCTTTCTAATTCTATCCAATTTTTGTTCATTCTTCTCACGTCTGTCTCTATTTCTCGGAGTAATGTGTTCATTGGTCTTCCTCTTCTCCTTTGACCTTCACGATTCCATGTGAGGGCTTGTCTTGTGACACAATCGGGTGATTTCCTCAATGTGTGTCCTATCAAATTCCAGCGCTTCTTCCTGATTTCTTCGTCTACTGGAATCTGGTTTGTTGTCTCCCACAGTAAGTTGTTGCTGATAGTGTCTGGCGAACGGACCCGAAGTATCTTGCATAGACAACTGTTAATGAACACTTGTATCTTCTGGATGATTGCTTTCGTAGTTGTCCATGTTTCCGCCCCATACAGTAGAACTGTGTTGACATTTGTATTGAAAATTTTGATATTGGTGTTGGTTGACAATTGTTTTGAGTTCCAGATGTTCTTTAGTTGTCGCCGCCGGAGGAGCTACAGGCGGAGTTAAAAAGTACTGTAATGATATGACACAATACAAAACGAAAACAAAACAATCAACGTTTTTTTCTTTATAGGATGTAACAGTTTCATATATTTATGTAATAAGAAGAAGGACCGTTTTTGTTCAATAGTATAAGTTTAATTGTGGTGTGGGTTACTGATATCCACATAAGTAGTATATGGTGATGGTCGGGCATTGAATGTATTTCAGTAGAAGATCGATAAGGAGAGAACGGGAACAGCACGCAATTGGTATGAAAATGCATGAACAATTATAATCGGAGACTATGGACGGATATTTGCAGAAGAAACAGTCATATTGAGACAATTGATTAATAGTTTGCAAATTAACTGTTTTACGTATGGTGTCAGATTTTACTGAGATATTCTGTAATGTTGTGCTAAAATACACCCGGTTGTCCCCACCCGTGTTCTTGTTCACTACATAATGACAGTTGAATATTCTCATTATAAATTATGTAATATTGTAATATACTTATCACTACAATACATTTGAATTTTAATTATTTATATTTAATATCAGAATGAGTTTTGTGGATATTATAGTAACACCATTGGATGCCGGCTCAGTAGTCTAATGGTTAAGCGCTCGCGCACGAGACTGATAGGTCCTGGGTTGGAATCTCGCGAGGTGGGATCATGGATGCTCACTACTGAAGAGTTCCACAATAGGACGAAATGGCCGTCCAGTGCTTTGAGGTTTTCCATGATGGTCTAGCTTCAATTGATTCATAATCTCAACTATTTATATTCAGTCGGTGAATTTTATTTTTCTTGTTTATATTGTATTGTATTGTATTCTTGTAATATTGTTTTAGGATTTAATTTAGTATCCGTCGAGTTTTTAACTGGTTACCGGTTTTTTTTAATGAAGAAAATATTGAGTTGCATCGGTTAATCGATCAATAATCATTTATTTAATAGTGATTTTATTCATAGCCATAAAATCTATTCAAAATAATGTAGATCATGATGATGAAATGTTTATTTGTAAGTAATAGGATTGTGGAGACTGTTGAATTTTACCGAAATCATAAATTGATGAAAGTTAGACAACCTCTGAAAAGCTAAAAGCACCGGACGGCTATTTCGTTCTAGTATGGAACTCCTCAGCAATGCCCATCCACCACCCTTCACTAGAGAATCGAACACATGATCTTCAATCACTCATGGGGACACTTAACCACTAAATCATCAAGCCAGCATCCAACGGTGGTCTAACTTGGATCAGTTCAAGATTTCAATAAAACATTTCTTTGTTCAACTTGCGTTTTTAAATGTTAAATACTCAATAGTCTTCTACCATTTTTATCCTTATGGCTTTTTTTCTATTGCATAACATACCTATTAAACGAAATACAATGTTACTGAGTCGCGTTTTATTCAATGAATAATTCAATTAAAGAAATCTGCATAAACTGTCCACTGAGATAGTTTCATTTATATTTCATTACATTAGTTAGTAATTATAAGCGAAACTGGACAGTGGCTAGCCGCGGGATCCACGACGCGCGTTTCGTCCTATTTGGGACTCATCAGATGGATGTACCTGCATCTCAGAGTTTATGTTCACTCTGGGACTCGAACCCAGTACCGTTCGCTTCAAACGCCATTACGTTATCCACTTAGTTACTGAGTCCTGATAGGCACTTGCTTGTTCAATGAGGTGAAGTTTAAATTCATTGGTATTGTTTGCTTGTTTACTCTCATTGTTGTTTAGTACTGCAATTGATCAGTCTCTTGTTGGCATATATACATCCTGTGCGGACTGCCTCGATATTGCTTTAAGTCACAAGCTTTTTAAGCAAAGATGGACTTGAGGCACTATCGAAGCAGTCCGCACAGAATGTATATATGCCAACAAGGCACTGATCAATTTCAGTCCTAAATAACAATTGGAAGATACAAGCAAACAATACCAAGTGAATATGTACATAAATATTCAGATTAATATATATACATAATTAATTAATCAATAAAAACAAATGTGAATCAGGAAAATTTATACAATTAGTAACAAAAAAGTCTGATTCATCAATTATAATAAATTGATTATTTGGAGAGAGAGGATTATAGCCATTGTCCATGATAGATATTTAAGCGAGTAGGATCGTAGATGTGCACTACTGAGGAGTCCCATACTAGGATGGGACGGCCATCCAATGCTTCCAGGTTTTCCAAGGTGGTCTAGCTTTAGTCGACTCATAAATTCAACTAATAAATTATTACAATCTCCACAGAATTCCTTTCTGATAAAAATCAATGAACGTTAGTTTTCATTCAAATTTATAGAAGAAAGAATCAAGGAAAATAATTACTTACTTAACTATTTCAGTAATACACTTATCATATTTAACTGTGATTAATCGATTTCTTTTAAAATTTCTATGAAGTTGAGACTGTAATTTATGAATGAACTGATCAGATATAAGATAACAAGTCTTGGATTTTCGAAAGAAATTCAGTCATTTATCTGATTAAATACAGTTTTGGCATTATAGCTGATATCAGTTGGTGATAAAAACCCTAAATCTAGTTCCTTACCTCAACCACCAACTGAAAATCTGAATACTTATTCCTCATACTAGTTTCTAACCCTCATTTAGTCGTAGTTATCAGATGGTGTAAGTATGGCTCGTTGGCAAAACTCAAGGAAGCCTCAGGAAGCTCAGAAAGAGCCGAAGACATCCCATCCAATCACCACTAGGGGAATATTCTAGAATGTCGACGTGTAGCTTCCCTATTGGATGAATAAGAATGACCCCTTATGTGCCTATTGGCTGTCCGAAATGATTATTTACTTTCAGCCAGAAAACTATAAATACATGAGATTTTTGCAATATACTTGACACTGTTTGGAGAATAAAATTCGTACCTACTAGTCTTCTGTTTTCTCTTTTGCGACGTTGCGAGTTCGATCGTTCAAGTAGTCTAGTAGTACGCGGCATAGTAAGAATCGAAACTCTAGATATAACAGATGGACATTCTCAGGATCATTTTGGTGTCCCTCAGAGGTTGTCCATAAATTGCAATCTCACCGATTTTACATATTTATGATTAGATATTAACATATTTAACTTATTTTATTTAGATCATTTAGAAAAAAAAACTTTGATGATGATGATGTGAAAATAAAAGTATCATTTTCTTTCTTCAGGCACCTGACAACAACAGTAACAACAACAAATGATTTGTTTATCCACTTTTTAATTGAATCATCAACTTTGAAGATTGTTCCAAATCTTTTTTCAGATAAGTAAATAAACAAAGTACTTGAAAACTGGATATAAATATGTGTACTTAATGTCAACTGTACATTGAACAAATCAATCTATTCATTTTGTTATTCTCTTCTGTTTTTTCTATTGTGTCTCTAAGAAAATATTTAGTTGCTTAGGTAAGAGAAAAAAAATACAAAAAAATACAAAAAATATACAATTCTGTGCATGACAGGTAATGTAATATAAATCTAATCAACTTATTTTCCAGACATAAAATTATGTTTATTTTTTTGAAGATTGTCAAGAGGTATATTGATATTGATATTTAGGAGATATGTTGATTTGAATCATGATTACTTGCTTAAATGTTTAAACTGTTTATTTTTTGAACAACCGAAGAACATCAACCAACATCAGAATTTTCCATACAAATGTCTAGACAGTTCTACTGTATGGGACGGAGACGTGGAGAACTACGAAAGCTATCATCCAGAAGATACAAGTGTTTATTAACAGTTGTCTATGCAAGATACTTCGGGTCCGTTCGCCAGACACTATCAGCAACAACTTACTGTGGGAGACAACAAACCAGATTCCAGTAGACGAAGAAATGAGGAAGAAGCGCTGGAATTGGATAGGACACACTTTGAGGAAATCACCCAATTGCGTCACAAGACAAGCCCTCACATGGAATCGTGAAGGTCAAAGGAGAAGAGGAAGACCAATGAACACATTATTCCGAGAAATAGAGACAGACGTGAGAAGAATGAACAAAAATTGTATCGAACTAGAAAGGAAGGCTCATGACAGGGTGTGTCGGAGAATGTTGGTCGTTGGCCTATGCTCGATTGGGAGTAACAGGCGTAAGTAAGTAAGTGTTTATTTTGAAATCAGATAGATGCTCGTGAGTTTGTAGCATATCTGCTTCGTAATGTTTGTTTATTTAATGGGTGAATGCTGCATGTATGAGTTTATTTATTTATTCATCCGATAAGTTGGGGTGCGCCAGACTAGATGTATTCACAGAAGATATATGTAGATCTGTTGAGATGAGTAAAATGAATTCCCTAATGGAAATTACATTCTTATATGCTCTAATGATTAACTAAATGAACGGAAAAATACTGACAAATGCAAGATACGGAATGCCAAGCTTATGTAAGCTCAACTCCTTTTGGTCTCCTGATAAGGCATTCTCGCCTTCTTATATCTCCCAGACTTGTGTTTGAAGAGAAAACTGCAGCCAAGCTTTTATGTTATATTTCAACTAACGAGCCTAACAGCCATCTCATGCACTAATTGGTTTATATACATTAGAAAACCAACTACATCATATTATGAAGTAGAGAATCATAGTAATACACATTACAGGCTGAAATCGGTAGCGAAACTGGGCAGATGATAAATAAATGATTAGCAATAGTTTAAAACTAATAAAACGTATAATAATAGTTAATAACTCACTAGTCAATACAAGTTAGACCACCATTGAAAAACTGAAAGCATTGGAGGGCCGTTACGTCCTAGTAAGCGCACGCGTGCGAGAACAAAAGTCCTGGGTCCCAGTCCCACGTGTGGGATCGTGGATGAGCACTACCGAGGAGTCCCATACTAGGATGAAACGGCTGTCCAGTGCTTCCAGGTTTACAATGGTGGTTTAACTTAGATCGACTCGTGAATTCTACTGTGAAAATACTACAATCTTCACAAATCACCATACTGTTAATAGTTAATAGATTAACTGGAATCTTACAATAAAAAGAATATGAAAACATGGTAGTCTAGTTGTTTGGTAATTATGTAATAAAAATATGGGCAATAATAAGCTGTAAATTAGTCCTATAAGTTGCACTTTCTTCAACATCCTTTCTAAAACAACATATGTTCACTGAAAGCAATGCTTGGAGGCATGATATTTTGCCTTATCATGTTTAGTTTCATGTTGTCTCAATTCTTAACAGGAAATTTTTTCAGACTACCTTTTACTTGTAGGTTATAATAATTTATTAAATCAGAAAATTAGGAGAAACATTGTTTTTTCAACTAGTTTTTCACCAAGGCTCTTTACTAGGTTTTTGAAATTAGGTACAAAATCCATACAAACTTAATGGTAGTAGATTAATATAATAATAAATCTTTATATTCCCTTGGTATTGCTTTTTGTAATCTTTCCATTGATGTTTAGGACTGCAACTGGTCAGTCTCTATTTGGCATATGTGCATACTGTGCATATTGCCTCAATATAGCCTTAATTCATAAGCATGGTAAGCAAATATGAATAGCGGCCAGTAGTGGAATCCAGGACTCGCGTTTCGTCCTATTTGAGACTCGTCAGCTGGATGTACCTGCATCTCAAGCACAGCCAAGTGGCTATCAGGACTCAGTAGCTAAGTGGATAACGTAATGGCGTTTGAAGCGAAAGGTACTGTGTTCAAGTCCCAGAGTGAACATCAACTCTGAGATGCAGGTACATTCATATGACGAGTCCTAAATAGAACGAAACGCGCGTCGTGGATTCCACTGCTAGCCACTATCTATCTTTGTTTATAATAAATCTCTATTTACGATATTAAATTAGTAACTCATTGGATAGAAAGCCAAAAAAATTCATATTTATGAGATGGGTGCAACGAACCAAAAATATACGATAATTAGGGTATTAATTCAGGTTACGTAATTATAAAATTAGACAATAATGTAAAATAAAACTGTAAAGATATTTTCATAAACGTAAAAGTAATTAATTGTAATGTAAGAGTAAATAAAGAGGCTGTATAAACCTTTTCTGTGAATGAAGATAAGGTTTATTGTTATGTATTCTTATCGTTTCCTTTGTATGTAAAATACTGGCTCTAAAAGTATAAAAGAGGTTTGACAGGATTCTTTTATAGATCCAGTGACTAGTATAGATTAAGTGTTACAGAATAGAGCTTCTGATTGCTTTTTTTATCCTTTGATCAATTATACAGGGTAATGCTCAGAAATGCAACAACGTAATTACCAGTTTGTACACACTATATAACTAGCTCCCTAGAGATAGGTGAAATGGTAAATACACATGGGAGCAGAAGAACTAAACGGTTTATCTTTATTTCTTGGGCTCACTAATAACTGACTGGCGGAAGAGGGAGAACATCTTGTAGTGTTAAGTATTCACTCTAGATTTATCTTTATATATTTCACTGGTTAAATCAACTTTGCATTGCTATTTCATGAGTAGTGGCTTTTATGGTACTGTAGGCAAATTTTCCTTACGATCAATTACCGATGTGTGCTTTATCAAGAACTTTTTCGGATTGCCATTTTCACTTAGTAAATCATGGATGAGCTGTAGTTCTTCTTTACAGGTGTCATTAAGGCAAGTAGTTTTACCTCTGTGAACCCGCAATTTATCTACATTTCGTTTATGTTGCAATGAAAAAAAATTTGAAAATTGACAGAGAGACATTTTGTTGCATCTCTATGTAGTGGTGTCATCAACTTATACCTCACAATGCTTACATGATAAATGGTTGAAAGAATTTTACAGGAAACCCTACTTGACCAAGATTTCATGATAGCTGGTATTCGTTAGTAAGGAATACTTGAAATTCCACGGGAACTGTTGATAATTAGTGGAATCAAACCCGATGTTGAGGATGCTAAATCTCCAAATACAATATTCCAAGGAAACCAGTTTTAAAATTCATGTATTGATTAGTGTAGAAACACAACTTCTATAAGACTAAGAAATTTATGATTGATCACCTCAAACGTATCCAGCTTGACATTCTTATCTTGTGTTTTCCCTTGTATTAATGATTATTAAATATGAAAATGATAATTACAAGTTAAAGCCTTTTTATGTATTTTCCGTGGCCCGAAATCCGACTCCAGTTAGATCGTTTATGATTGTTATCGAAACACATTCCTCCGATCCGCGTATAAAGTTATCGACTTAACTCGCGTAATTCAATAATGGAGTTAAATAAATCAAATACGTGAATGAAGTTTGAATGCGTATATTTCAAACCACAGTTGGTCTGAACAGACAGTCAAGGAGACGGAGCGTAGAAAGCGAAACTAAATAACGTGCAGTGGAGAAGGCGAATGAGCCAACCCGATTCAAGCAAGCATGAATCGATATTTATAATCGAACAAGTTACAAACATGTGATGAATCAGATAAGAAATGCATACACATACGCTTACATAAAAACCCTCATGGTTGATAAGCGAATAAGTGACAGGGTAAAATGTGACTTGAGAAGGAATAGATTGGTCTGTCCAGAGGCTAAAATAACCTATGTGGGCTTGACATAGCATCAGCTCCTACATATTATACACTTTCTACAAAACAGTAAATATATCTTACTAATAAATGCAAAAAAATCAAGAGTTCATTGTTCAAGGAATACTTGTAGGTATTGTAGTGATTTTAACTACTTGAAGAATATCTTAGAATTATTCACTATGGTTTATATTTCAAGTTTGACATAATGGTTTTACCTAACCATTAGATATTTTTATTATTTCATTTAGTATTGTTTGTTTGAATCTTCCCATCGATGTGTTAGGACTGCAACTGGTCAGTCTCTAATTGGCGACGAGTCCCAAATAGGACGAAACGCGCGTCCTGGATTCTACTGCTAGCCATTATCCATCTTTGCTTATTTATATTATTGTTGGTAGAGCTTTAAATTATTCCATAATTGGTAATCAGGAGTGAATTTTGTTTAATATTCGTTGGTATAAGAGCATCCTGTGAAGATCGCTTCAGTATAGTCATTTTGTCAAAAATTATTTAGGGTAGATGGATTGTGGCTAGTAGTGTAATCTACGAAGCACGTTTCATCCTATTTTGGACTAATAATCATTATGTATCTAAACCTCAGTGTTACTGTTCACGTAGGGACTCAAATTTGGCGCCTTTAGCCTCAAATGCCATCTCATTACCCAATGAGTTACTGAGTCCAGAAAACCACTAACCGATATGGTGCCTATATCATTATTGGTGAGCGTTTGAGTTATTTTGTTGGTATAAGGCCAAAACGGCTATCCAGTTCTTTCAGGTTTCCAATGGTGGTCTAGTTTAAGTCGACTCAGGAATCCAACTATTAAAAAATATTAGAAATGACTTTTATATCTATGTGTGTGAATAATCAAATTGAGAAATAGCTCAAATACATTAGCTTTTGGAATTTACTGAAGTATTTCAAAGGTTTTGAATAGAAAAAGGCTTCCAAAATGTTCCTTGTCTTCAATAAGACTTTCAAGGATAAATTTTCATAACTTTAGAAACGATTAATTCTGATATAAATGTCAAACTTTGACAATTGATGGTACGTTGACATTATCTATTATAAAGTACTTTAACCTTATACTTTAAATATAAACACAGATGATCTATTTATCAATACTACTTGGTTGAATGTTCAAATGCGATAGCAACCAAGTATTTTGTGTCTTGTCTGTTATTATCTAAACACATGCATACTTACATATGCAGGCATACACATACACTAAAAAAGATTACCATACAAGGGTAATAAATATAGCTATTTGTAAAAAGTATTGTCGTCACCCAATTTATTGCTTTTTTTCAGAAGCATTTAAAACGTTAGAAAAATGTTTTATTTGAACCCCCTTAAAATTATGGTTTTATTACTTGATTATTGATTTTTTCCAAGAAAAAAAAACAATTTTATTGGCATGTAACTGTCTATGTTTTGGAGTTATTGGCGAGATTATAATTTATGGACAAACCAATCAAACATAAGATAACAAGTCTTGGATTTTGGGCACGGAATACATTCATCCATTTGGTTAAATATACAGTTTTGGCATTTTTAACTGATGTTAGTTCGTGATGAAAATTATAAATCTAGTTCCTAACCTTAACCATCAACTTTAAATCCTAATTCTAATTCTTCATGCTGGTTTCTATCACTCATTTAGTCGTAGTTAGTGGGTGGACATTCTGAGGATCACTTTAGCATCCCTCGAAGGTCGTTCATAAATTATGGTCTCATCCAAGGCTCAAAACTTATCGAACTAATCTAATCCTTATCAACTACTAACATAGGTCGAGACGTTATCGTTAAGCTATTCTGTAACTAAACTAACTGTTAACTGTAATCCTGAGTATATCAGACTTGAGATAGCATGGATACTCTACTAATGCGTATCTATTAACAGATAGTCTAGGTTCATAACATTATACAAACTGTCTTTAATGAATTAATGTCAAATAAAAGTACACTATGACGTCGAGTCTAGATGCTTTTTGTCTATGAAGAAAATATAATCAAAAGAATTCGGTTAACGTTGTTGACCAAATAATATGATCATGTCAACTGACTATTGTATTAGCTTAATCATCATGAAATAATTAGTAATTCGAAAAAATTTAAATAACTGGTCTGCTGAGGAGTCCCATAATAGGACGAAACGGCCGTCCAGTGTTTCCAGGTTTTCCATGGTGGTCTAGCTTCAATCGACTCATGATTTCAGCTTTGAAAAATAACTGGTCTGTTTGATAAATAAACGGTCATTTAAATGAGCATTTTCAGTAAGCGTTGCGTATTCATAGTGTTGAATGCTTGGATCACAAGTGGATAGGTATAAAAATACAGAAACACCGATCAACTGAAATTTATGGTAGTAGTAATAGTAGTAGTAGTCGTAATAGTAGTAGGAATAGTGTGAGTAGTAGTATTTGCCATCTATTCGAAATTTGGGTATGTTATATTCTGTGACTGTCCGAGCTCGACACTGATATTTTAGTTTCCTATAGACAACCAAACCAAACCTATTACTTGAGTGAGAAAACCAAGTGTGAGTATGGAGCTTTTATTATCGACCTGAAAAGAAAATATTTGCACAGCTTATTCATAAATATAGATGTTTGTCTTTCAGAAAATTACGTTGCACTTTTAATCAACATTGTATATACATTCCCTTGCGAAGTCATGTATGACTGACTAGGCGTATCAGGATGGTAGCATTATGAAAAAATAAAAGGGGGAAGTATTCAGTATCACAACTGAAGAAATGAATAATAGCAGTATTTAAATAAATAAGGTGATAAATAATCTAACACAGCCAGGATAGATTTCCTTAACATTGAGAAGTTTCATTTGAAGTTTATGAAGAATTTACTAGAAGAGTGTGACATGATTTTCAATGCTTTCTATTCTGAGTCATCTTAAGCTTCTGAGTTCAATAGTCTTTAGGACTGGAACTAAGGAGTCTGAATAGACCAACATGTACCAGTGCTGAAAAACTTTCATATTATAGGAGTATTCCATAAACTGACTATCCGTTAACAGGTTACACTGAATTTCAGTGTTACTAAGCCTTTAAGATGACTCTCGTAAATTAAGTTTATACCAGCTAATACGATGTTTCGAGACTGTTAGGAGAAGTAAATTGTAACTTACTCACTCAGCTACATATTACTGTACCTCAGTATTACTGACATAATGATGTGACCAGTTACGAGTAATCATTCGATGATAACGATGACCAGGTCATGTGACTCTTCAAATCTCCTCAGCTTGATAAGACTAACTTTCACAAGTTTGGAGGACTGGTGGCAATTGTAAGTTAATTCAACAGCTCAGTAGTATTGTATCAAACATAAATTAATACAGTGGTGAGCTCGTTCTCTCATAGAATTGTAGGTATATACACTACTGAATAATCCTAAAACCAAGGTAAAACAGTTATCTAATATTTTCCAAATTCAAACAGTTCTCCTATAATTTAAAAAAAGTAACTATGTGGTTGCATATTGTTACTTAATTCAGTTCTATAGTAACTATTTTTCTTTATCGATCTAGTATCATATTTCAATTCAGTCAATACATTTTACTCATTCAATAATGATAAGAAAAGTCTCTGCCAAACATGATGAATTCTCGAACTGTATGAATAAAATAAACGTAAAAATGTGAAACAAAAAACTCAGATTAGCAATAGAAGTAAAAAACATAACAGGGAGTGACATGAAACAATTTTTCATTATAGTGAATTTGTGAATAGTTCAATTTTAATCTAAGGTAGACCACCATGGAAAACCTGGAAGCACTGCTTGACGGCCACTTCGTCCTATTGTGGGACTCCTCAGCAGTACGCATCCACCATCCCCCACTCGCGAGATATGAACCCAGGACCTATCAGTCTCGCGCCAGAGCCCTTAACCGATAGACCACTGAGCTCGCCAGCATCCAACAGTGTTAATGTCTAACTTCAACCAATCCACGAAGTTTGAACAACCGTTCACCAATGTCTTCAATGAGTTGTTATCTCACAACAGACCTGGTTGAACTCCACTGGTCACTGCTTCTCATTAGAAATCCAGGAAATATCTCTTGAAGTCAGTCACTAGTGAGCATATGATTACTATAAGAAGGGGTTTTGTGAAGATTTCAGTATTTTCATAGTTGAAATCATGAGTGCTCTGGCGCGAGACTGGTAGATCCTGGGTTCGAATCTCGCTCACGAGGCGGGATCGTGGATGCGCACTGCTGAAGAGTCCCATAATAGGACGAAACGGATGTCCAGTGCTTCCAGGTTTTCGATGGTGATCTAGCTTCAATTGACTCATGAGTTCGACCATAAAATTACTGAAATCTCCACAAAACCCCTTCTGATTTTAATTTAAGGCTTTATTCCCGTTATCAATTGAAAATAGTTTAAGAAACATATAATCTAATAAATGGGGCTCAGTGCTAAACCTTATTCATAGACTTGAATTCAGTCGCTTCAATTCTCGTTGAGACATTTAGGTTACAATACATTGGTCAGAATTTTTTATTTCAGTGATATAAATCACAAATAACTTTATTGATCAATTAATGTTTCACTTTTGAATCAGTTGACTTTAGGGATCTTTTTTGTGTAACATCAGAGATCTCCACAAGTTAGACAATTATTAAAAGCTAAGAAATACTGGGAAACTGTTTGTTTTCTATTACGGGATTCGTCAATGGCACTAGAAATCAAAGGCACATAGACTTCAGGTCTTATGGTGACTTCACAATCTTGTTGATGACATTTCTAACTTCACTCAGTTCACAACATTGAGTGATTATTATCTACTGGGATTGTTGAAATTTTTCTCACATTCAGCATGGTTAGTTCAGGATGTAAAACTATAAAATTCAATAACTTTCATAACTCTATATACTACACATTTGAGAAACTCATTTCAAGAGTGTTTATGACTGGAGCTAATAATTATTGTTTCACTAAGTGATGTTAGGAGATTCTTTCCTCATGAACTATAGTTTTGATATGCATTCAGTGGTTTGATAAATGACTCGTTGAACGTTTGCAATGAAAGGGATTGAGTTCGAGATTCAGTGAAGACATGAATACCGAAATTTAGGTATATCTAACTGATGAATCTCAAATAGAACGAAATTTCAGTTCTGAGTAACACTCTTGGGTAATATTACCAAAAAACATTAGTATTAAGAAATGTTATAGCAATGCAGTATTGAAACATCTATCAACTTTATATCTAAGCAGATATCTGAGGTAAAATACTTTCAAATGTCACCAGAGATGAAATTTCTTCAAGTAATACCTTTATTTGAATAATCTTTTTATTACTACTCCTTCTGCTTAATGTAGTTATTATTTTTACCAATCATAATGACCTAATTACCTAATGCTAGATGAAAGATTTGAGGTTTTATTTAATGAAAATAATTAACTGAGGAATAGTAGTCTGAAATCAATCATTAAAATAATATGACAATTCATATTGTGATAGGAGATAGAGTGGTTCTTTGAACAGATGATAGAACAATATGGGGATACGATACATGTCTGAGAATCTGTAGTGTGTCTATTTATCACTATTTAATATGTGTACAATATCAAGTATCTTTCCGTTCACTAATAATCTCAATTCATGCTAAACACATTCAATTCATTTGCTTCTCGCATCTAACTAGTTGGAATATGTTACAATAGCATATTTATAAAAAACATATATAGACATCTTTCGATGATTGAAATGAAATTCACAATGAACATCATACTCTAATATGAAGTAAATCACTCACTAATTGAATGGAAAATGTTCGAAACTGTTAAATATTTGACTTCTATTGTCATTAAACATTTAATTGTCACTTGCCGTCTATTTTAATCTGCATCAATTTCAACAATAATTTGTGTATTTCTTTTCATTTTTAACTAAAAAGAAAAAACACTGAAAAGGAATACTAGTGAAATAAAAATTGGCAGTGATGATGATGATGATGATGACAGGGTGTATAATAACAACAACAAATTCGAAATACAATCGATGTATGGTAGACAGTTGGATTAAAACTCTTCACGTTAGATCAAGAGTAATTTTATTGAAAGGGATAATGTGAGTACACTGTCTAAGACATATTGAAATACTACTTATTTTTTTTGAAAAAGTGTTCTTATCTCTCCCTTTCTTGACAATTATCATTTTGAGAAAAGAGATTATCTTTGAAATTTAGTATTATTATTATTATTACTACCGTAAACTTGGATCTTAATTCATGCATAAAAAGAGAATTAATTTTAAATGAATGGATTAAGGGAAGAGTATTGGCATATTTAATTGAGCATGTTGGCGTTATTCATTTCTTTTTTAAGTTAGTATGGTTACTTTTTTGTTCACAAATATAGTATGTGGGTATGTGTGTTGGTAATAAGAATTTGTTACTTATTGTAGACATAACTCTTTTGGAAACAACAAAAAATCTTTTCAGTGGTCTAGAGGTTAGGCGTTCGTGCGTGAGACCGAATGTCCTGGGTTCGAATCCCGCAAGCGAGGTCGTAGATGCGCACTGCTGATGAGTCCCATGCTGGGACGAAACGGTGTGTCCAGTGCTTCTAGGTTTTCAGCAGTGGTCCAACATTGGTCGATTCATGATCTCAATCAAAAACTTAACAATCTTCACAACCTGTTACTGATATTTATACGTCTGTAAAATAAATCTACAGCGTTTAGTTAAGGAGAAGATTTACGCACTGTTTGATGACAAATAGGTAATTGACAATTTCTAGTTGTGTGACACTAATGAAATTTTACACTTAGTTGAAGAATACATTAATGAGGAATAATCAATATCGTGTTTCCTTGGTCCTTTACTTTAACCTAATCTCATTGATCTGTTACATTCCACTATTGTCCATTTCAGATACGTACACTTCCCTTGAACTTGCTCTGCTACCTACGCGACCGAAGAGTTAGAAGTGAAAAAGAAACTTTAATTAGCAAACTGAAGAATAAGTTACATTAATTGTTGCTATAAATACATTTATCCTTCTGATCAAAAGGAGGAAATGTGAGCTGACAGTTATATTAGAATCACAATCTGCTTCTTCTAATCGTGTGTTTCGTTTATACAATATAGCACCTAACCAACAGATCCGTATTTCATTTAGAACGAGATCAACAAAACTTCATGATTGGCAAGTAACTGGTGCGCGAATAACAATCCTTTTTCCGTGTTTAATAGAAGTTCGATATTTAGTAGTCTCGAATATTTTCCATTCAATTAGTGAACGATAACTGTACACAAAAGTATGATGTTCATTGGGAATTTCATTTCAATAATCTAAACATGTCTACATGTGTTTTCTATAAATATGCTATTGTAACATATTCCAACTAGTTAGATGCGAGAAGCAAATGAATTGAATGTGTTTAGCATGAAATCAGATTGTTAGTGAAAAGTATGTTTTTATCTGTAACACTGACCCATGAATGTGTTGAAAATCTGCCGTTACATGTTTGATACTAAATATAATATTAAACATTCACGTGTGACAAATTTACAGACACATATGTTATCCGTTATTATATTGACTGTTTCTAAGTGTACAATTTGAAATTTTCAACAAAATAAAAATCATAGTTGAAATCATGAGTCAATTGAAGCTAGACCATCATGGAAAACCTGGAAGCATTGCTTGACGGCCAACTCGTCCTATTATGGGACTCCTCAGCAGTGCACATTAACGATCCCTCACTCGCGAGATTCGAACCCAGGACCTACCAGTCTCGAGCCAGAGAACTTAACCGATAGACCACTGGGCTGTTCGGCATCCAACGGTGTTAATGTCTAACTTCAACCAATCCATGAAATTCAGCAACCATCCACCAATCTCTTCAGTGAGTTGATAACTCCCAAAAAACTTGGTTGAAATCTTTGTTATCACCTACGTTAGATGTAACAATAATGCATACCAGGGTAAAGTGTACTTAATAAAAATAAAAAATAAAAATCTACGTTGACCGAGTCATAAATACACCAATACATGTACGCGGAAGAAAAACAGTGACAAATAAAAAAGGAACTAAATGATAAAGTTTTCATTTGTTTTTCAAGTTTCTCTAGAGTTCATCAATGTATATACATTATGGATACAACAATACTAAACAATACTATTACTCATCAAAGTATCTTCTGATGAAATGATTTGAAGATAAATGAGGGAGAAGATTGAGAAGGAAATTATATTCGATTGCATTTAGAGTTAGATCAGCATGAGACCTACAAACTGATTACACAGAGTAGAAGAAATGTTTTATGTTAAGTAGTGCCGTGATATAGTATTGATGCCTGACAGAGTGTCTACAGTTATTTGATGTCCATTATAGATAACATTGTCTTCAAATATGTTGAATGTCTAGTACACTATTTATTTAGGGGAGTTGTTCAACACTCTAATAATAATAATAGTAACTAAAGAAAGGATTAAAACCATGAAGTGCAAAACTAATGTTTTATTTCAGTTCTATTCTTGCTAGGTGTGTCCAGTTTTATCTTCAAGCCGAAACTCGATAATCCACTTTTTGTAGTAAGCACAATCAATGCACTAAGTTGAAGTGGATTGGTTCACATTTTAAGTCAAATCAGTTAACTGATGAATCAAGTTAACTGTCACCGACTTAATCAACTCTTCAAGGATCATAAAGAAATCGTCTAGAATATCACAAGAGCAATCAATGTCAAAGCTGATTAGAGATTCACGTGAAGCCATTGTTGTAATATTTTTAGAATATGGTGAATTTGATGCTTTCTTTTTTAAATATATATACGCTATAAAGTTGAACTATTTCCAATTATCAGTATAATGTTAACTTTGAAAAATTAATAAACCACTTATGATAAGACATTAAATAGGAATAATATATTTGTAAAATCTCAGCGAATGAATTTGTAGTAAATTCAACATTTCGCCTGGCAATCTGGTCCAAGCTTTTTCAAGGAATTATCTTTTAACACTGACACATCCATTGAGCTAATTTGTTCAACATGCATAAGTTTCTTTGTAAGGGTAGTAGTTTCTCATCGTTTGGAGTTCTTGAAGTCATAGTTACTACCGTTGTTTACCCGCGCTTGTTGAATTTCTTCACTTTGACATCTAGAGCACTGGGCAGAAATCATAATCAGTGGACATCGCAATGCTTTTTTCTAATTAGACAGTCGGATTCCCATGGTCCGTGTCCGTTCTGAGTTAGCCGTCGCGCGCCAGACCATGGAAGTACAGCCACTTGACGCAACGTGGAACATGTCCTCACGCGCTGCTGACTGCACGACACTAATAGCTGAAACCGCCCACGATCGACCCGGTTCAGAGTCCAGTAACCTAACCACAACGCGCACCGAAGCACACAAAGCAGCAAAGAAACCAGCCCCCAACTGCACCGACACGTATCTGATCTCGGCCTGTCTGACTCGGCCCCCGGATCCAATCCTTCTCTCGAAGTTACGGATCCAACAAAGTTTGAAGTTTTTCTGTCTCTTTTGATATTTATATAAGCGAATTACCTTGATTTGTATGTGATAAAATTAATAAGGTGATTTTGTTGGACCAATCTACAAGTCTTATAACCGTTTAAATCAGTCTACTATTGGAAATTAATAACAAGATAGATATATAGCCGTTTAATCATAATAGTCTGTCTTATCAGATAAAATATGATTGTCAGTATGGGGTTGTGGAGATTGTTAAATTTCATTGAAACCGCTAACAGATCTATGTTAGACTACCATTGAATAACTGAAAGCGATAGACGGTCATTTCGTCCTAGTTTGGGACCTTTCAGAAGTCCACAGACACTAATTCGCAAGCGGGGATCGGACAAAGCACCTGCAATCTCGATCGTGAGCTGGTATCCAACGGTGTTATTGACCAACTTTAACCCACTCCTGACATTTCAAAAACCGTCATCCACTGCTTGTGGTAGATGGCTGTTTCACATCTTACACGGATTGAACTCCGCTGATCACTGATTCTTATTAGAACTCTAGGAGTTACACCTTGAAGTTGGTCAATAATGAGCTCAATTATCTACTGCAGGCAATAAACGAGGGTTATGTTAAGTGCCAATTCAATGGTCTAGAGTTTAAACATTCGCGTGTGAGGCCTAAGGTTGTGGGTACGAATTGCTGAGAAGTTCTACGGTAGGATGAAATGACCGTCTAGTACTTGTAGTTTTACAATGTTGGTCTAGTTAAAAATTGTGATTGGAACTTTGAAAACATGATTCTTTTAGCAGTAGAACTTAAACGACACAAAAAGTAACAAACTCGATATGGTTACACATCTATCTATCTTGCGAATTTCAACTGTTGCTTTGCTATTAGATTTCTGTTATTGATAGCGCTATGTAACTAATACATTGAAACAACATACCCACCATTTTAAAAAAATGGAGAAAATGAGATAAAATCAAGTGGTTTATTCGTTTAAAGTGTGTGTGTGTATGTGCATATCACCATATATATAAAAATGAATTCAGTTTTCCAGATGTATATTTCTTTTCCCGTTTTTGTTATATTTTCATCAATTAAAATCATTTCCAATCTGACGAGAAAGAAAGACAGTAACATGTTATTATTATTATTATTATTATTATTATTATCCATGCTGCGCGGCATATGAATCGACTTCAAGAGGTGTGGAGATAGTGGTGGTGGTGGTGGCGGTGGTGGTGGTAGAAGTGATTACTTTCCATGCATTTTACGCAAAGTAACAAATTCGAAGAATTATTGGTTTCATATTTACTAATTATCATAAATATGTATGTGTATACCGCTACCCATAGTGAAATGGTAGTCGTTTTGTACGCTAAGCTTTCTTATCAACATTATTTGAATATATTTTCAAAGAGATTCTTTTTTTAGTTAACTTTAGAACTTTCGATATCAGTTGACAGAGTTATTTTTGAAAAAACAAACTAAGAAGCATTTAGTAATTACAAAACGCAACTCTACGGATCATTGTGGAACAATCAATTGAATGGAATTCATCACTCTATATCAACTTCATTGACTAAGAGAAAGCATTTGATAGCGTGGGCAGGACAACACTATGGAGGCTTCTTCGACACTACGGCGTGCCTCAGAAGATAGTCAATATCATACGGAATTCCTATGATGGATTAAACTGCAAATCGTCCATGGAGGACAATTCACCGACTCGTTTCAAGTAAAGACCGGTGTAAGGCAAGGTTGCTTACTCTCACCCTTTCTCTTTCTCCTGGTGATCTACTGGATCATGAAGACGTCAACATCTGGAGGAATGCACGGGATACAGTGGACAGGCAGGATGCAGCTTGACGATTTAGACCTCGCGGATGATCTGGCTCTTCTATCACAAACGCAACAACAAAAGCAGGAGAAAACGACCAGTGTAGCAGCAACCTCAGCAGCAGTAGGTCTCAATATAAACAAAGAGAAAAGCAAGACTCTCCGATACAATACAATATGCACCAATCAAATTACACTTGACGGAGAAGCTTCGAAGATGTGGAAACCTTTACATATCTGGGAAGCATCATTGATGAACACGATGGATCAGATGCAGATGTGAGGGCGAGGATCGGCAAAGCATGAGCAGCATAATTACAACTGAAGAATATCTGGAACTCAAAGCAATTGTCAACCAACACCATGATCAGAATTTTCAATACAAATGTCAACACAGTTCTACTGTATGGGACGGAGACGTGGAGAACTACGAAAACCACCATCCAGAAGATATAAGTGTTTATTAACAGTTGTATACACAAAATACTTCGGATCCGTTGGTCAGACACTATCAGCAACAAGTTACTGTGGGAGACAACAAACCAGATTTCAGTGGAGGAAGAAATCAGGAAGAAGAGCTGGAAGTGGATAGGACACACATTGAGGAGAGCAAGAAGCCAACTGAGGCACAAGGCAAGTTCCCACATGGAATCCTGAAGGCCAAAGGAGAAGAGGAAGACCAAAGAACACATTATTCCGAGAAATGGAGACAGACATGAGAAGAATGAACGAAGGTTGGATAGAACTATAAACGAAGGCTCAGGACAAAGTGTGTTGGAGAATGCTGGTCATTGGCCTATGTTCCATTGGGAGTAACAAGCGTAAGTAAGTAAGTAATTTAGTAATTAGAAGCTCTTGACATCTTCATGTGGGATCGTGGATGCTCACTGCTGGAGAGTCCCATACCAGGATGAAACTGTCATACAATGCTTCCAGGATTTTACTAGTGGTCTAACATTGAACGATTTCGATTAAATCTAACAATTTCATGTTACAATCAATTCTGTAGAATGTTGTTTTATCTAAGATGTATAATTACAATATTTTATTCAGCTTATTATAATCATTTACGCCCTTGCTGTACTATACTAATGTGTCGTTAAAATAACTTCCAACTGAAATTTTTCATGTAATTAATTTAAACTCATTCTAATTTTTAAATATTACAGGTTGTAAGCAGCTGACGAAGAACCAAACTAAATGAGTTGAATTCATGCTATTCTTGCAGTTAGTTCCCTTTATGCTATTCTGTTAAAATCTTTGTTCTAGATCTCTTCAAAGTCTACATAACCCCAAAAATGAAAAGCATTGAACAGTTATTTTGCTTTTAATTAGTGGAGATTTTATTGATTATACAAGATTGAATAGATCCTTATGTTTTGGATGTTTTCACTTGAATAAATATAAAGTTTTCCAAAAAATTTTACGGATCTATTGTTTCCATAATGATAATAATCATTGTGAACTGTTATCGTCTAAAAAATCAGTAGGTGTTATATCATGTTGTGAGGTCGTGCGTGAAAAATTACTAATCGGCCCTAAACTGGGTCAAATCGGTCTGCCAATTTTTTGTACGTTTCAGTAACTTCTTGATAGACTTTCAGTCTTATTGAAAAATACATTCGAATTATGACAGACATCTGCATAATCCCATCTTAATGATAAAACATGAATTATATTACTGATATAAGCTCTATAAAATCAGTAGTGAGGTAATTTTACATACATATCTATATATATTACCTTTCTTTTATATACTACCACCACTAAATTAACTACTATGAATCCGGTGTTCATCTTGTTGTACTAACGAGGTATGGCAACTTGGACCGATGCACATATGTGCCTGGTCCTACGTTGTAGCTGACTGACTGACTCATATCACTTAAATATACTACTCGCTTATGATTTCAGCAATGAAAAACTTAAATTTCACATAACTCTTTCTCTTCCTACACTCACACTAATAAAGAACCTCAAAGTTTTCACAGTATGATAAACTCTTTAAGAATCTTAAATCTGATTCAATGTATTCCAAAAGAGTCAGCGGTTAGTCTTTAAGTGATTTGACAGTAAACAGTAAAACTATGTGAATAATTTCCGTCGTCTCCCTTTTAACAATCATAATTACAACAATAAATAATGAAGTTTAACTAAATAAATTTTTTTAAGCGAAATGTTTTCTCCTTTTTAACTTCTGCTTTATTCTGAGATTGATTAGGGGATTTCTTCAATACAAAAATGGACCTATGCAAACTATGTAAACTAGATCACTAATATATAACACTACAACGTTAATCATTTATACAAAAAAGAGAAAGAAGACAAGACTTTTAAGAGAACATTATTATTCTCAACAGAAGTTTTGTAGTCAAGATGTATCAATTACGGCCTGCTTAAACACCTAGACTACCTGTTCCTGTCATCTAGATATTTCAACAAGTTATCTAATTTTGTTTGTTTTAATACACCATTAAAGCTATTAATCACATCACCTATTCAAGTGCGTTTGTGAGAAGTGTACAACCTTTCGTTGTACAAGTTACAAAAGAACCAATCAGAGATATCGTGATTGCTGGCAATATAAAGCGAAAAGAATGTACATTATTTAGATATCGATTGACTGAACTGCTAACATCTAGTTGGCGATCACTCAATATTTATCGTCAGGATCGACCAAGAAGTAGGAAACGGATTTTATTTATTTAAACACATAAATATTGATACAAAGAAGCACCAGATATATATGCGCCACACAAATCTCATTTGATTTGTGTGAGGGCTGTGATACTGTCCGGGTGCTCAAACCGAAGCAAGTGTTTTTCTTAGGGGGCCACACCCGGAGCCTTCGACCTAAAGTCCTAATCCACAAGGCAGTAGAGCATCGTGAGGAGATGCAGTCCCATGGTAGCCGGTGACCGACGATTGGTTCATACGCCATTTGTTCCCTCAGGATACTGGAGCCAGCCCATGTGCACAATTGGTTTGGAATCAGGGTTTTCCAACTCCCCTAGGTTGATTTTCCGTTTCCACCGACCCGGTTAAAGCGCCAGACACCCCCGCCAGGAGAAGGCAATGAGTAGGACTTCCCTGGCAGAGGTTATATACGCGTGGCCATGTGAGAGCATTTGGAGGGGGAGAGTGGACTCTCTCCACTCTTGGCCGTATCAGGGCCTTTGGGGTCCACTTTTCGCTGAGAATTCCATATTGTACCAAAAATATAATATTGAATAAAGTTGGTAATAATAATAATATTGGTTGGAAACTAGAAGAATTAAATAATATTCGATTATCTTAGTGATAAATTGATTAATTTCCATAATTAATAATCATTAAATCTATGAGACCGAAAAAATTTTCATTTGGATGTAAAATTATAGAGAACTGATAAACTTAAATGTTACAATGAATAAAAAGTCGGTTAAACGAAAGAAAAATTGCAATGGACTAGTTCACTAAGCAGAAACTAAACTGAATTCATTCAAAAGATAAATAAATTTAAAATTACATTGGTTAAATATGAAAATTAACTGAATGAAAGTGGTATTTGTGGTATTCGAGCCAAGGATCTATCGGTCTCGTGCTTGAACGCTTAACATATAAACCACTGAGCCGGCACACAATGGTGTTAATGTCTAATTTTATTTAATTCGTTCTTACCAAATCGTTATTTTGAGGATTGAATATCCCTACTCAATTGTTTCAATAATACACGACTAAAAGTTTGTTAAATTAGATTCTAGACTTTAAGTTGGATTAAGTTTATCAATGGATTATATGTTTCGATGATGATGTGACAATTCATAATGTACTGATAAGAAGTAATTGTGAAAGGTAAATTACCATTTTCTGTCATCATTTCTATCCTTTTTTTCTAAAAGTTGGCTTAATGGTTATGATAGTAAGTTATTATGGGCGGCTATTATGTGTACCTGTTAAAGTGTTGATCAGATGAATGAGAATGGAATGACAAAACTGTATACAAGTCTATGTTCATAAATAATTGAAGATTGTACCTCGAGATGCACAAGACAAGCTGTGAACCACATGTGAAGAAATTCAAACAATTCACGTCTACTCGAAGTTTGTGCTGATGATGTCGTTCAGAACGACGATGAAAGCTCCACGACCAAACCATCCAGCTCAGAGAATAAAACTACATCAAAATCGCAATTCATACTGAATTCGACTTGGACGCTTGCATTTCACCATTCATAACATCGTGAGATACCATTTACTTTATTTGATTTTCTTGGCACATTAGAAAATATTACTATTTCATGTAATTTGACTTAATGTTGAGTAGAAGAACCGGTAAATAGTTACAGAGTCATGATAATGAATTTCTCAATTTTAGATTAAGATATCTATCAGTTATTTTAAACCTGTTTCAGTTGTCCTTATAACTAACAGTTGCCTTTCGACAGATATGTTTTATTACATACTTTCAATGATCTAATTCTTCATTAAATCAATATTTATTTTAGTATCGTATAGTTTGAGAGTCTCATACTAGATTGGTTATAGTTATTGAGACAAAATGTGTATCCATGACTATTTAGCGCATTATTCTCTCAGTGTTCAATATTATGTCAAATATCAAACATTTAATGGCAGATTCTCGATACGTTCATGGGTCAGTGTCGCAGATAAAAACATATTTTTCACTAACAATCTGATTTCATGCTAAACACATTCAATTCATTTGCCTTTTACATCTAACTAGTTAGAATCTGTTACAATGTCATCTTTATAGAAAACATATGTAGACATGTTTAGATGATTGAAACGCAATCCCCAATCAACATCATGCTTTTGTATACAGTTATCATTCACTGATTGAATGGAAAATATTCGAGACTGTTAAATATTGAACTTCTATTAAATACTGAAAAAAGGGCGGATATTTTGAAAAAAACTAGCGTAATAATACTAAATACTGAAGTATTTAGATCTCACCATGATTTGTCATATCTGTTAAAATTATTAACTGTGAGCCTGTAACTAATATATACAGTAACCAATGGAGTTCAACCAGGTCTGTTGGGAGATATCAACTCACTGAAGACATTGGTGAATGGTTGCTCAATTTCATGGAATGGTTGAAGTTAAACATTAACACCGTTGGATGCCGGCTAGCTCAGTGGTTTAGTGGTTAAGCGATCGCGCGCAAAACTGATAGGTCCTGGGTTCGGATCTCGTGAGGCGGGATCATGGATGCGCATTGCTGAGGAGTCCTACAATAAGATGAGTTGGCCGTCCAGTGCTTCCAGGTTTTCCTTGGTGGTCTAGCTTCAATTGACTAATCATTTCAACTATATAAAATATACATTTTACTTGAAGACCATTTCTTCTAACTCGTATGTGTTGAAATTTTTCTGTTACTGGTGAAATTCTTTTTTTTTAAAACTTTTGGGGTAAAATGGGAACGGCATGATAGATAATTTACCAAAAAGAAAAGATGTAACTAGTCCTACGTATTTTTTCTTTAAAAAAATTTGATTTTAGATAATTTTCGACATGGAAATACACAAAATATGTCTGTGTTGATTATGATCATTACTTATTGACATTATATAAACAAGATAACTTGTATCAAAGGAACTAAAAGTGAAGTAATAAACTTACTTATTCATTAAGAAGAAATATAAACAAGAAAACTACTTGAACAGGCCATTATACAAATTTTATTTGTTTTGTTCCTTTACAAAAGAAAAGGGCTCTGGTTAAAATATTGAACCATAGAATAAAGATCATATACTTTCTAGATGCGATTGAAGATGAAACAAAGGCATTGTACACGACTCTGAAGAAAACAGATATCCGGAGAAATTTATCAATAAACATATAACCAATAAAAGAGAGCATAAGGAATGCCTAACCATGAACAAAAAGTCTTTGTTTATATACTTTTACAATTCAGAGGCGATGTACCTAGTGAAATGATAAGACTAAAGTTACGGAAATCAATCCAAAGAACTTTTAAGACAGGTAAACTACAATTAGTGTTTTTCACACATCCAATGATCACTCCGAAGTTGAAGATAAATTGTCCAGACTAGCCACTTCTTTCTGTATCTATTAGTTCAACTAGATATTCTACGAATTTGTGTATGCGGATTCGTGAGCACCTTCCAGTTTGGTTAAGGAAAGGTGTAGTTAAAAGTGTTAATAGCTCTATTTTAGCCCATTTAATTCAGAGTGGACAAACGGCCAACATGGAGCAATCACTTGTAGTATCGGTGTTTATGTTAAGCCCATATACTTTATTCTAGTTACTGGCCAAGCCAATTCGCCTGTCATGAGTCATCTTTTGTCATGAGTCATCTTTTGATCTTGTTAATTATTCGCTTATTGACCTTGACTATATGTGTGTACACTTCGTATCTCATTCATCATATGTCTGTCACTCATTTTTGTCCGACTATAAATGTTGATTAACGCTTGCTTAAATTGAGTTGGCTTCCCAGCCATCTCCAATACGCATTATCTTTCGCCTCGCTCTCGAGTTGGCTTCCCAGCCATCTCCAATACGCATCATCTTTCGCCTCGCTCTCGAGTTGGCTTCCCAGCCATCTCCAATACGCATTATCTTTCGCTTCGCTCTCGAGTTGGCTTCCCAGCCATCTCCACTGCATGTCATTTCCGCCTCGTTCGCTTCCTTCGCTTATTCGCCTGTTCACTCGCTCGTTATTATTCACTCAGGTGTTGTTAACTTTCTGACCTGAGTTATTCGACAATAAACTGTAGTTGCTGCTGTCCTTCGTCTTCTGGTTTTACGCACCGTTAAGTTTAGAATTATAACGGTTATCGAAGTAAACGATTAACGAATCGCGGCACTACAGAATTGGAGGCCTCGCCGTACGAGCACGACGCAACAGAATTGGATGCCTCGCCGAACGAACATGGACCAGAATCGACAACCTCCACGTACGAACTCACTACACACTCACAACACTTTCATCCTCTTATATTTTTAGGGGGGGGATACAGTTGAAAAATGAACAAAGTTATTTAGCAGTTTGAAAATCCCCATAGAACATTCAGAAATGAAGAATATTTGAACGAGCAATTGTTTTCAGTAACTTCATCATTAAGATCTACAATCATAAGTCCATGATTATTTTGATATCATACAAAGGCCAAAATAAGAAAGGCATTAATGAATTTGACAATGTTAAATGTTAATAATGATGAATGTTTGCATCTGTTACGACATATATACTTCAAAATTGTGTTGTTTATAAATTAGAAAGGTCATTTAACAAAGGTCAAAATGATTTAGTGTAAAGTGTTAAGTCACAATCAGTATAACAGAATAACAAAATGAAAAATAATTGTGGGCATAAAATTCATAGTAGGAGAATTTCATCTTGTTAATCGAGGTAATAATGGTAATAATAATAATAGTATCTTCATAGTTAAAAACATGAGTCAATTGAAGTTAGACTACCAAGGAAAACCTGGAAGTACTGGACGAACGTTTCGTCCTATTGTGGGACTCCTCAGCTTCAATTGACCCATGCTTTTAACTATGAAAATACTGAAATCTCCACAAAACCTCTTCTGATAATAATAATAATATCGTTGTGTAAATATAATATGTAATTAGAGGGGTGTTGTCAAGTTAATTACAATAAAAAAGAATTCATGTGAGTAGGGAAAGATGGATGTGAAGATTAAAATAGAGGTAGTCAAAAAAGTGGGTGGGGGTTAAGAGGTGTATAATATTTAGTTTATGTATCAGGTGATCCAGCCGTACACATAGAAACTTGATATATCTTTTCTGCATACATAAGTTCAGTTTTCTGGAATCGATCCAGGTGACTTCAACTATGTAGAGTAGCCGGAATCTAACTCCTTAATGTAGATTCTTTGGAACTTGATATAAAACAGAGAACGCTTCGTCTATCTTAATACGATGTTCACTATATACTATTAATTGATTTAATAACTCCTTTTCCCAACCATGCTAGTATATGTTCACGAATACACAAGGATAAAGCCCTCTGAGTACGGCCTACGTAACTAGCTCCATAAGAGCAGTTGAATCGGTATACACACATGGAGGAGCCCATTATTGGTAACCTATTCTTGATTTGTCGTGTAAGTACGGTTTCAGTTGAGAAAATTGTATAACTTGGAGTCGTGAAACGTCCTTTTAACAGATCTTTTGAGTCGTGCGTTAAAATTGTAAAAAGAAAAGTAGTTAATAGGGACTCGAACCCAGGACCTTGTAGTCTTGTGCGCGAACACTTAACCGTGGATGAGCACTTCTGAGGAGTGCCATACTAGGACAAAATGGCCGTTCAGTACTTTCAGGTCTTCCATGGCGGTCTAGCTTTAAGTGACTCATGAATTAAACCATAAAATTAAATTATTAATTAAGAAAAAGAATCCAGAATTTTCAGTCTAGAACCAGTTGATCTAAATAAGATTCATTTGATTTTTCTAGGTGTCAGTTAGGAACGTCATGTCATTGTTAAATCTTTCAGGGTTAATTATTATCAACCATGATATATGTATATATTCTAACATTGGCCACGATAAGCTATAGACAGCTTTCCATTAGAAAATGATTGATCAGATCAGTACCAGTATAGGCGATATTCATCAAAGATTGACTTCAGTTAATTTCTTATTATTAATAAGAGAAAACTATATAGCTGCTTCTTCTCAATGAACTCTTTGATAGTGCACATATACAAGACTACCTGGGATCGAACTCAGGATCTTTGGGTTCCTTATGTTGAGCATCGTTTGAAAAATAGAAATAACCTCTACAAAATGCCCATACATCTATATATATTATCACCGTCTATCATAATGTTGTTTGTCAGAATAAAAACACTGAAGAATCAATCTAAATTAAGTGTATACATCAATAATACTATTGACCTACATTTTCTTTCCCCCAACTCCATCATGTTTTACCTCCTTTTTTAATGTCTCCAAATTATTCTTCATTTAGTTCTTAAGAAAAAACCATTTTCTATTCATTACTGTAATCATTATAAGGTAATAGGTTCTAGTAACAATACATTGTATGTATAATAATAGTTATGATGGAAACGAAATAAACATGTTTTTTTTAATTTTTTTTCACTGAAAAACAAACGAACAAACATTCAATTAGATTTTTCAATAAGAAATGACCTTCATCAATTTTTTTAATTTTTTTTCCATTTTCCTTTTTGTTTTATTAATTACCCATAATCTTAGAAAATCTGGTCCATTTCAAATAATTTTTCCTCTTTTTTGTGTTTTTTTTTGTTTTAATCATATAAATTAAGTTTTATTGGATTTTTATAAATTTTCAATTATAAATACCAGAAGGGGGGTTTTGTGGAGATTTTAAATAATTTTGATAGTTGAGATCATGAATTAATTGTGAAGCTAGACCATCATGGAAAACCTGAAAGCACTGGATGGACGTTTCGTTGTTATGTAAGTACTGGTTTAGTTGAGAAAATTATGTATAACTTGGAGTCGTGAAACATCCTTTTAACAGATTTTTTGACTTAGTAAATTATAAATATATTTGAATTAAAATTATGTGGTCTATCGGTCAAGTGCTCTGGAGTGAGACTGGTAGGTCCTGGGTTTAAATCTCGCGAGTCGAGATCGTGGATGCGCACTGCTGAGGAGTCCCACAATAGGACGAAACGGTCGTCCAATGCTTCCAGGTTTTCTACGGTGGTCTAGCTTCAAATAACTGATGATTTCAACTATATATAAATTTATGTTGTTAAGTAATTTATTCAAGTTTTTCAATTATTTTACTTCACTACATTACACTTATATACATCAATCTATGTAGATGGATACACAATATTAGACTGATTTAATGTTAATTATAATTAGGAAATTTGAAAAGTTTATTAAAATATTATAATCCATTAATTGAAACAAAATGGGAAATCAATATTGATTCTTGTATTCATTTTGTTTCGTTTAAAATTAATTTTATTACTTGATAATAACGTTGGAAGTGGATAGGACATACATTGAGGAAATCACTAAACTGCATCATGAGAACAGGGTTGGATGGAGAACGCTGGCGGGCGGCCTATGCTCCTCCACGAGGGGTAACAGGCATCAGCAAAAAAGTAAGTTGATAATAACGAGACTGATAGATCCTGGGTTGTAATCTCTTGAGGCGGGATCGTGGATACGCACTGCTGAGAAGTCCCACAATGGGAAGAAACGGCCGCCCAGTGCTTTCAGGTTTTCCATGGTGGTCTACTTTCAATTGACTCATGATTTCGACTATAAAATTATTGGAATTTCCACAAAACACTTTCTGATAATAACGATTATGTATGTTGGGGTTTAGGATTGATCTATGATACTTGAGTATTGAAAAGAAGATTAAGCTATTCTAATACAAACAGTTTTATTGGGTAAATTGATAGAGGTGGCTAATAAACAACACTTTAACAATGAGGTATTAATACAGAGAGAAGATGAAAGTGTAGGCCATTCAAGTGGAACAACATAAAAAATCGCACAACTCGGTACTAATTTCATTGAAATCCTGAATCAATCTAAGTTAGACAACTATTGAAAACCTGGAAGCACTGGAGAGTCATTTCGTCCGGTACGTATTATAACCAGAATATAACCTTTAAGCATACAGTAAATTAGCAAAGAATGGTGTCAAACAGTCAGAAAATGACAAAGTCATGTGATGAATTGGATTAGGAATAAATGTTCACGATTACTATTACCAGTAAGACCTTAACATTATTAACGAGAATTGAGTAATCTTGTGATTGCCTTAGAAAACGTCAGTTTGTTTTAAAATAGTTTTTGAATCATGTAAT
This sequence comes from Schistosoma mansoni, assembly GCF_000237925.1. Classification (NCBI taxonomy): domain Eukaryota; kingdom Metazoa; phylum Platyhelminthes; class Trematoda; order Strigeidida; family Schistosomatidae; genus Schistosoma; species Schistosoma mansoni. The sequence continues at coordinate 1,351,074 of NC_031497.1, forward strand.
GATTTATTAATAAATACTTATGTTATATCCTCAGGGTCTTCTACATATACTCCTATATTTAAATTACCTATATACAATTCTACCTATATGAACCCGACTTTTGACAGGTGACACATTCTAACTTATAACAATTCATCTTGAGCAGTGTTGAGATCATTCTAATAACCTATTGGTCCATGAAGTAAACATTTGTCTTCTAGTCAAGTATTCACTTCGAAGTAACGAACACAACAAAGGGAAGAGAACTATAATGATAATAATAATATTAATAATCGTTATTATTATTATTCAGCTATCCGCCCCAGTTATTATAACTCAAACATTCATGAATTATCAGATCTCATAACATCACGTATAGGGAATCATAGTTTATACTTAATCAAGACATAAGTAATAGCGAGCGGGAAATGAGGCGAATAATTAATTAAGAATAATTAAGGAGTAATGAGATCATATAACAATAGTTTGTGAGCCTAATAGTAACAACATTTACAATTGATTGATCAGTGGGGGGGGGTGATCAATGTTTTGTATGTCAGGTCCTTCTTAGTACAGATGGAATCCTATCGACCAAGCTGCAATGTGGCCACTAGTATAGGTGACTCGACATTATGAGCACTATGTTGAGATGAGATGGTGTTTGGAGGTGGTCGATAGAATTCGATCTTCACTAAGAAAGATCTGATATACATAACATTGATCACTACCCAGTGATCAACCAATTGTAAATACGTCTCAGTCCTACAGGAGGTCAGTCGCGGCCCGGTTAGCTCAGTGATAACGTCTCTGACTGTGAAGCCAAATGACATGGGATAGAATCCCTCAGACAGGATCAGTCCCCTCCAGATTACAGGCACACCTTGCTGACGAGTACCGATTAGCACGAAACCTAGGTCCAGGGTTTCCTGTCGACTACCTCCAGACGCCATCTTCAAAATCATAACGAGCTCACTATTGGCTTCTATTCTTAACTTTATTCGATATCGTCTCAAACTAATGGGTTGCATCATGTCTAGGACCTCGACCAAGCAGTTTTAATCTACCGACTGATACCAGCTTTATACGTCTTTCTTTCATACCACAGGACCGTATCATAAACTAAACACCTCTGAGTTATTTCCCCTCAGTTCCAACATTAGCAAATAATGAATGATATACAAGTCACTGGGATTACACTTATGACATATGGATTTATTGAACAGACAAGGATGTATTTAAATATATAACTGGTTAGATTCTACCATTATTATAAATGAGTAACAATACAGATAACTCAACTTCTGAATTTGACACTTTTATCTCTATCCATTCTGGCGGTTTATCAACTTTTAGAATGATAATAATAATAACAATAATAATAATAATTATTATTATTATTATAATCACTACCTAGTCACATAAAAGGAATCAAATAATGAAAAAAATCCTTTTGATTGATTTCAATCTAAAAACAGAATAGAATTTGAAAAATTCCCCCCATCCTCCAACTTATAAACTATTTTTATTGCTTTTTAAATTGTAACTAAAAAAATTGCTTCTTTAAAATGAGGAAGCAAAAGAGACAAAAATTCTTACACCACCCTCTATACACAATGTTTCTTTCTGAGTATATTTATATATTATCTATATGCATACGCACACACGTTTGTCACTGAGAAAGATTAGTTGAGTGATGGTAATAATTGATATATAATCGGACTATAAGGATGGGGCAATATAATGGAGCAAGGTTAGTTCAACAATAAATTATATACATACATATCGATTGAGCTAGATTATTTAATTGGTCAGTTATGTATAGACAAAAAAAGGTTGGGCATATATAGACAGTTGTTATATACAGAAAATAATATGGAAAAGTTGAGTAGAAAAATGATAGTCATCATTATTACTGTTTTGTATCTAATATATCTAATATACAAATCTATAGTTTAACATTGGTGGTGTATATAGTTATAAAAATAAAGGGCGGTTCAAGTATGATACACCAGATACAGATATATAGATGTACAAAAGTTAGAAAATCGGCGGGAATCTTGATTTTTTCTGTTGTTGTTGTTCTGTTTTTATTCTACTCAGAGAAGAAAAATAAAACAAAAAGTAAACATCACTGTCATAAACTTGTTATGGTCAACATTCCTTTTATGGAGGAAAAAGAAAAATGAAAATATAATCTGAAGAATATAGTTTATTCTATAGTCATCAACTGTATTATGCAAGAAAATATGATTGATAGTTAATGTATGTTCTGTTGTGAAATGTTATAATAATAAAAAAAGATAACAACTAACGGAAAGTAATTGAAATTCAATCAATTGATTATGTAAGATAATATAATATTATAAACAAAGATGGATAGTGGCTAGTAGTGGAATCCAGGACAAGGAGAGTTTCGTCCTACATTTGGGACTCGTCAGCTGGATGTACTTGTATCTCAGAGTTGATGTTCACTCTGGGACTCGAAGCCAGTACTGTTCACTTCAAACGCCATGGCGTTATTCACTCAGCTACTGAGTCGTGGATTCCATTGCTAGCCAGTATCCATCTTTGCTTATAATGCTTGTGAATTGAGGTTATATCGAGGCAATACGCACAGTATGCACATATGCCAATTAGAGACTGACCAGTTGCAGTCCTAAACATCAATGGGAAGATTCAAACAAACCATACTAAGGGAATTTAGATAATATAATAGTTATTTCATTTAAGATTAAAAGTACTGTTTTAAAATTTATGAACTGTGTAGAATCATCAGTGTTTAACTGATGATGATAATGTTAGTTGGTAACGTATGTGTCAATGTCTTTGTGTAGAAATCTTTAAATTGATCTATTTTATCAATTAAATGATAATGTCTATGATACTCAATCCCCAAAAATAATTTGTTAAAGAAAGATTATTTTCACAGTTGAATTTACAAGTCGAACTAAGCCAGATCCCTATTGAAAACCTGGAAGAACTGGACGACCATTTCGTTCCAGCATGGAACTCCTCAGCAGTGCGCATCCACGATCCTACACGTTGGAATGGAACTCAGGATCTTTGGTCTTGATTGCTATTGTCTAACCTCTAAACCACTAAGCCGGCATTCAACAGTGTTAAATAGCTTCAATCGATCAATTATTTTGCGCTACCATTCATTTATTGTCTGAAGTGGATAACTGCCTCACACCCGACACGGATTGGACTGTACTGGTCACGGCTCCTCACCACAACTGTAAGAAATTCATCTTGAAGCCAGTCACTAGTGAGCACATGATTATTATCAATATGTGGATTTGTGGAGATTGTAGTATTTTGACTCTTGACATCACGAGTCGATCTAAGCTGGACGAGAGAGCCGTCCAGTGCTTTCAGGTTTCCAATGGTGGTCTAGCTTAAATCGACTCGTGAATTCAACTGTGAAAATACTGCAATCTCCATACATTCCCATACTGAAAGATTAATTATTTATTTTAAATTTGATTTTTATTGTTTTTATTTATAGTTTCTATTATTATTAAACACTGAATTCGATCGGAATATAGGTGAATGAGCTTAAATTTAATATTAATTCTTCTGGAAGGAAAGTCTTTAGAAATGGCAGCAAAATCCGACTTAGTGCATCAACGTGGAGCTTCCGGATGGTGAGGGGAACCTTGCTAGATAATTTAGGCAGTCGGAGAAATCGGACTAAGCCACCACTCCGGTGTAAACTGCATTAACTGAGCTCCAATACTGGGACTCATTAAAATCTTGCCGGATGTCCAAAGTGTAGGCTTATGTATAAGAATTGCATGAGTCTCTGCTTTTTTATTTTATGTATGTTGGTATATGCAAAGGGTAAGTGCGTGGGACAACAGAAGGAACGTAAGCTAAAAAATGTCTGCACTATCTTTAATAAAATCGATGACCTAATCGTCTAGGTTGAAGCAATGCTGAAAAAATATGTTAGGAAATACTGGGGAGAGGTGACCATTAAACCTCCTTGAAAGGGTCTTTATGATTATGTGTATGTCATGAAGTGCAAGGATGAAAGTCCTTGTACCAGTGATATGCATGTAATGCGTAAGTGACAATAAGTTGTAGCAAATACATTCGAAGGGAGCTTTGACCATATATCCTTCTAGGTGGGTGAACATACTTATATGTTTGCTATGGGATACATGAGTGAAAACGTCTGTGTTACCGGTGTGAATGTAGATTATAATTGCACCTGGTACGACGCCTGTGCCCTGAGATCTGAGGGAAACGATTTCCCTACGAAATCACATCCGTGTGGCGTGTTCGCGAGCCTTGAGCAACAAAAACTATTTCCAGAAAACCTTATCGGTTTCACTGGGTAAGACCTAATCAAACTTAATATGGCTGAAACACTGTAACAGAAAAATATTTCCTCAAAGATTTGTATTTTGGATTAGTCAAGGTTGAGAGAAAGGAACTGTTATGTCCTAGTTTGAAGTGGTTAATCGTCCTCACTGATGGAGGGTCGCGAATGCAAGATGCCACTGGTGAGTTCTATAATAAAACGAAACGGTCGTCCACCTCTACCAGGTTTTCAATGGTTTCCCAGCTTAGATTGGTTCCCGATTTCAATGATATAATTGAAATATCATATAAGGTGAATAGTGTTATGTTCACTGCTATCGTGACCATGTGAGGCCCTTATCGACTTCCCTTAGAAATGCATAGGAAACAGATACATTAAGTCGAAAGACTGGAGAGGTGTTAGGCTTCATTTATTATACTGTTCGTAGACTTATACAATGTTTTAAACCCAGTTTCAAAACGTCAGTAAACTGTTTCCCCAGTTTACGTGAGTAGTATTTAGACATAATGGTTTACAACTTATTGGATACAGGATGAAGAGGGTTTTCTGCTACATGTAGACTGTCAAGCCGCTTGACACAGAAAAGATCTAGGTCGGCAACAGTGTCATAATATTTTCAAATGGAACGACCAGCTATTCTAAAATTGCCTCCTCAATGGCAACTTACCTCTACAAGAGCTTCTCACCTTTTTGGTTAATTCCTATATGGGTTATCTTATTAGCATCTGGTTCTTATTGTATTAATGATTAGCATCATTTCTATGTTATTTTTTACTCCTTTTTTTCTAAAAGTAGACATTTATATTTCTCATACTTAAACATCTTTAACATTTTACTGGCAAGTTTTTAGGAAAAACTATTTCACCAGATGATTAATTCGAATCCTCAATAGATTGTTCTGTGTTCAATGAGTTTTTTTATTGATTAATGATCAATAATTATTTTTCAAGTTCATGTTTTCTCGTTGTTGGTGCCCAATAGTTAAGTTGATTCATCTTTGTTGAGATACGAGTTCCTTGAGCTGATGCACCGATATTGTTTGTAGTTAAAAGTTTACATATATATCCAGGATATATATATATTTCGTCGTAAATGAAACATACCAGACAGATGTATTTGTATCTCAATAGGGATTTGAATCTCAAAGAGGCGATCAACACTGCGATTGTGGTGTATTTAGAAGGAGAGTTCTAAGTAGGACGAAATATGCAAACAAGATTCCACTACTAATTACAATCCAATCTTATTAAAAGCAGATTAAGTTGTAATAAAGAGATAATTTGATCGAAATGTACATATGTCAATATTGATTGATTAGTTACAGTCCTTGAAATCAACGACGGCAAATACCATACTTCTATAAAGAATCTTCAAAGTATTCAGAAATATCTCTCCATCGTTTCTGTTAATTTACAAATGCTTTTGTCGTAATCTATACACCTTGTTGGACTATACATATTCCTATGCATAGATTGTCAACCAATGCTTACTAACCAATATGAATAATTCAATTCTACAAGAGATCAGTCACTAAGCAAATAGCTTAATCATAATGTCTATGTAGTGGACGAAAACCCAAGCGGAGAAAATCAATTTATTATTTAACGCAAAATCACACAGTGCCTTTGTAAAATATGAAAGCTTTGCATTAAATATATCATTTGCACATTTATCAATTGTCCTTTTCATACTTCAATGATTCTTCCAATTCTGCTTGTTACTACAATTGACCTCTGTTTCCCTTCTTGTTCTCTACAATTCGATCTTTTGTCAGACATTCCACTTCTGATTGCGACCATATATTATTTACATCTGTCAGCATAAGTAGCATAAAACACAACTGTAACACTGATTGAAATCCTAAAGGGAACACTATGTCTTTCAAAAATCCACCTAAACAAACCAACACTTTAATGACAAGTGTAAACAATGTTGAAAGTTTTCTGAAAAGTACTTCTAATCTAGAAGTGACATCCAGACAGAGTGCACGCAGTATTGAGTTACTACAATTAGTGAATTTATTACAATCTAATCGACAAAGTTTGTTCAACACTAGATACTGAACGAATATTATTTTTATAATCATTATTGGTTACTACTATTAAGTGATTACTCTTTGTGAATATTCTTATATAATTTCATAGTTGAATTCACGATTCGATCTACGTTAGACCACAGTTGGAAACTTGGAACTACTGAACGACCGTTTCACCGTAGTATGAAACCCTTCAGTACTAGGTATCCACGATCCTGCATACGGGACTCGAACTCAGGATCTTCGGTCTCGCGCGAGAATGCTTAACCTCAAGACCACTAAACTGTCATCCAATGATATTAATATCTAACTTCAACCAAACCAATTTCAGAAGGGGTTTTGTGGAGATTTAGTATTTTCAAACCATGTCTGTTGTGAGATATCAACTCACTGAAGACAATCGGTGAACGGTTGCTTAACTTCATGGATTGGTTGAAGTTAAGACATAAATACCATCGAATGCCGGCCCAGTGGTCTAGAGGTTAAGTTCTCTGGCGCGAGACTGGTAGGTCCTGGGTTCGAATCTCACGGGGCGAGGTCGTGTATGTGCACTGCTGAGGAGTCCCATAATAGGACGAGTTGGCCGTCAAGCAATGCTTCCAGGTTTTGCCTGGTGGTCTAGCTTCAATTGACTCACGCTTTCAACCAATCCTATTTCAGTCGCTATAACCATTCATTCTAAATTTTCACGTAGTGGAGTTTTTTCTTCTTCAAATTTCTACAAAACGGAATTAATCATAATAATCAGTGATTTAGTTGAATTAACATTTCCACTTAAATTGTCTTTAATTTCTAATCGAATTTTATTTTATTTTTTTGTATGTATGTGTATGTTTCTATGTATGTTTGCATGCAGTGATCTGAATTTGACTAGTAGTTATTTCGAGTATTTATGGAGAAATAGAGAGAGAGAGAGAGGGAACGAGAGAGAAAGGGAGGTTGGTTACAAATTTATTATTTTCTAAATTTCACAACAAATAAATTGAATAATAATTTTAGACTAGACAGAAGAGAAACGGACAGATAGCAATAATAGAGCTGGATAAAATTTACGCTATATTCTGAATTGAATGAAGTTAGAATTGTGTAATCGATTCTCGGTTTCTAGCTGAATCTTGTTATTGTGTTATGCTTATTGTTAGATCTGAGAGTTGAGGGATTTAGTTCCTAATGGAGGTGTAGTGGATGTGATCGATATTCAAAAAGTTATAAGCTAAAAAGAAACATTTGTTTATTTGCTGATCAGTTTTTACTGGTTATTTAGATAATATCAGAGAATGATTAAATCTAAAGTGTAACAGGATTCAAGTGATTTACCTTCAGGTCATTGACCTTATGTTCTTCTAATAATGCTCTATTTTCTTATCATTATTATTTGTCAGTATGGGGTTGTGCAGATTGAAATCACGAACTAATTTAGGTTGGATAACCAGTTAAAATGTAAAAGCACTGGACGGCTGTTTCTCCCAAGTATTCTCAGTGGCAAGACGCATGTACCATCCCACATGCGGAGTCGGACCCAGGTACTTCGGTCTTGCGTAAGAACGCTTTATTTCTAGACTACTGAGCTGGCGTTCAATGATCTAGAACTCTAACTTTAGGATTTTCATGATTCAATTAGTGAATAGTTATCTCAGCGTTACTTTTTTCTTGTACCACCGACTTAACTCTATTGATCAAGTTACAATGCCGTCACTACATCTACTGATTGTTGTACACTTTTTATTTGGTGTCAGATGACTGAATACACTCATTACCATTACTGTGATATCAAAAGAATTTATTTTGTTCGTGAGATCCGAGTCTACCTATTGTTTTTCAGTTGTGTTCAGTTACGATAAACACTTTTTATGGTATACCTGCAAAACACGACAATAGGAAGAATGAGTATATGCTTATTGCAAGAAGTAACGAAGTATTTAAATAATACATATACATAGCCTTCAATCGTCCATTTACATCTTTCAGTGTTTTCTACCATCTGAATTGTCTTCTCTCCTGGTTTTCAAGTATTCTGCCAAAGTCGTACTTTATATGCACTGAAAGTCTTCACAGTTGTTGCAACTTTGACTCCACGTCCAGCTACACACAACTTACAAACATCTTCGTGAGTAACGTTCACTACATACCAAACTTCTTTGGCAAATGAATATACTGAAATGAATAAAAATATTTGATTATTGAAACAAATTAATATGGACCTCTCTTGACTCAGGCAAGGAAGTGTAGGCTGAAACTTTTATTAGGTGTTTGACAGACTTCCACCAATAGCGTGTTTCGTTTACAGTTGGTAGTTTGCCGTTTGACCTTCAGACAGTGAATAAGCACGGACATATGATATGGCTACACTCATATACCATATTCAGTGCCACAATTACCTACGTTAATTCTACTGAGTAAATCCAGCTACAAATGGTTATCAGTAGGGCGAAGAATTATACACCAAAATACTCGCTTAGTATTCACAATTATGGTAGCTGCGTCATTCCGCATTAAACCATCTCCATGAATAGAAGAATATCGGGCAAAGATTTACAAGGCATGACTAAACATCTGTCCAATACTTTTTGGTTATTTAATGGAACTTTTCGACAAGGTACATTAGTAGATGCTGAAAACTTCTTTCATATTGTGCCAAACACTTGCAGAATCATTTCAGTAATGAGTAATAATTATGAAAAATCAGTTTTTAGAAATTTTTCTGTTATTGTCTCCTTACATTTTATTCTATAAACTTTTAGTTAAACTATAATAAGCGATAGTTATATTCAATCAAATATATGTTAATATCTTGATGGAGTTTTGTTCTCTGAGCTGGATGGTTTGGTTGTGGAGCTTTCATCGTCCTTCTGAACGACATCAAAATCATCCACCTGAGTTACAAATCTTCTCCACCATATGTTAATATCATTGCTTTATCGTTTCTAAAAAGTAGATTTTTGAAAGTTCTTTTTTATTCCATTTAGCCATTAGATGAATATATATAAACGTTAATCAAGGTGAATGAAGTGAACAAGTAAATAAGGGAGTGACTGAAAACAAAAAGGAGAGAGAGAGTGGTTTACTACATATCTAGAGAGAGAGAGAGTAAAGTAAGTTGGTGGGGAAAAATAAACTCAAATCCAATGATTATTCAATCTGTACTAACGAGTTGTTTTTCACATTCAATGATTGAATAAATGGAAAAATAATTGACCAGTTGAAAATAAAAATGAAAGACAATCTGTTCAAGTAATTAAATAGATTTTCATCATTTAACTTCTTTTCTATTCCAACCTTAATGTATAAAGAAAAAAAATACACATGTAACATGATCAAAAGTGTGGTGTTTGTACGGTAATCATAAGATTAGTATTGTCATAGTTGAGAGCATGAGTCAATTGAAACTAAACCACAATGGAAAACCTGGAAGCACTGGACGACCAACTCGTCCTATTGTGGGACTCCTCAGCA
>NC_031497.1:1361070-1392721 GCF_000237925.1 Schistosoma mansoni
ATAGTTGAGAGCATGAGTCAATTGAAACTAGACCACAATGGAAAACCTGGAAGCACTGAACGGCCAACTCGCCCTATTGTGGGACTCCTCAGCAGTGAGCATCCACGATCTCGCTTCGCGACATTAACACCATCGAATGCCGGTTCAGTGGTCTGTCGGTTAAGTATTCTGGCGCGAGACTGGTAGGTCCTGGGTTCGAATCTTGTGAGGCGAGATCGTGGATGCACGCTGCTGAGGAGTCCCACAATAGGACGAGTTGGCTGTCCAGTGGTTCCAGGTTTTCCTTGGTGGTCTCTCTTCAATGGACTCATGCTTTCAACTATGAAAATACTGAAATCTCCACAAAAACGCCTTCTGATAAGATTAGTAATTAAAAAACCTAAACTTTCTAGGTTCTATCCTTGCAAGGTCATGGTTAGGTATTCCTAAACACTCCCAATACTAAGATAAAATAGCTATCGATCGTTTTAAGATTTTCACTGGTATCCTAACTGAGATCAATCCATGAAAGCTATTACTTGGAAATCTAAACAAATAATCTCAACAAAATTCACATCATTGAATAGTTAATATTTTCTATCAAACTGACTTATTTTCTTTAAAAAACTGTTCAATGTTTTTCAGAAGAAAACAAACAAGTTCAAAACTTTTGGGGAAACATCAACCTCATTCTTTACATTTTTATTGTCACCACTTTTCATTTTATTTACATTTCGACTCGTTTCACCATAAGTTGAAGAGTTATCGAAATCCATCTAGGATTAACACAAAAGAACTATTCTTTCTTAAGGTTGGATTGTGGCTAGTAGCGAAATCAATATAGAGCCTTTCGTTCTATTTGGGACTGATCAGTTGGATGTAACGTTATATCCGTGTTAATGTTTACACTTATCACTTTAAATGTCATGGCGTTATACAACTAGTTACTAAATCAAATATCAGGCTGAAGATCATGTGAATCCACATCGTTGAAGACTCTTAAAGAAAGAAGAGACAATTTCACGGTGCTTTCCGGATTTTGATGATTCGCTTTCTATGATGAAAACATTAATCAAATTTGAAGTTTGATATCATGGATTAGCATTATTTAGACAATTAATAAAAAACCAGTCGGTTTTGGATGATCATATTCCATCTCATCACCAGTCAATAATATACCTTTATACCAGATGCTAAAATCGACATATTTTCATCTTATTCATCAATTTACTTCTAAAGTAGTTTCAACTATTCAATCATGTTGTACATCATAATAAGTAAGTCACAAAAGAAATTGTGTTTAGCTTTGATTTACTCTATTATCCATGAGTTCTTTGTTTCTTCATTTGTTTATTTATCATGTTTTAAGTGAATAATAAACAAGGTCAAACACAAAGCATATCATGAAACAAATAGAATATGTCTATTATTTACGTCAATAAACAAACAAAAGAACAAAGATTCTATGTAAATATGATTACTTTTTTTCCAAGAAATAGTTCTTTATTAAAGATGAATTGTACATTTAGAGTAATGATATAGAATAAATTTCTTTTTCAGTATGGATTACTTATCTAATCGGTCCTGTGAATATGAAATATAATTCCTTGAAAAAGCTTGGACCAGATTGCCAGGTGAAACGTTGGATTTACTTCAAATTCATTCGCTGAGATTTTACAAATATATATTATTCCTATTTTAATGTCTTACATCAACTCGGCTCTTAAATACTGTGAAATTATTCGCTCTAATTTAGACGAGAGTTCTTATATAATGACATTGTAGCTGTAAATAATTCCCCAAAATCAATAGCTCTGTAAGTATTCGACATTGGATGCTGACCATATTAGTTTTAGTGAACTTGTTTAGCTGAAGGCGTTCGGTTATGCATCCGCACCAGATCATGTTACAGCACAGCGTGGGAAACATCTCTTACGCTCATTAGCCAGATTAGATCAATCGCTTCTCGATATATTGATAACGCATCAAATATATCTTCTAAACCCCTTTGCTTCTGACTTCTGATTTTAACTGGTTGGGCACGGTTCGATTATAGAAGGTGATACTGGTAAAGAGTTGTCAAACTACAATACTGGTGGTATCTTCAACATTTAGTCTAAACTACTTAAAACATCAACAAATTCAAACGTATCATTTAGAATATACATACAAACTAGTTTTCGAATATGTGGATGTGAACTGCTGAGGAGTCCCACAATAGGACGAGTTGGCCGTCAGGCAGTGCTTCCAGGTTTTCCATGGTGGTCTAGCTTCAATTAATTCATGATTACAACTATATAAAGAATAAATTAAAGCCTATGATACCGTAATCCAATCATATTAAGAATGGTATATTTAGTTATTTCAAGTTATCTAATTGTAGAATTGATGTAAATGGTCAAACTATAAATTAATGCGTAAACATTTAGAAGTCATTGTAAAATTAAGTGTAAATAATTATTTACTACTTAATTACGTCTGTTATCATTTGTGGAGAGGATCATAGGCTGACCACTAGCATCCTTTATCTAACTCTGTCTTGAGCAAACTTTTTCAGTTTAGATAAATTATATAATTGAATAACTCCTTGATCCAACATTTACCGTTGAAATATTCTTGACAGATTAAATAAACTTGATGAGAAAAATGATCAGAATAGAGGATTTTGTGGAGAGTTTTTACAATATCCAATGGTAAGAATTACTGTTTGTTTACTAGTGACTAACTTCTATGGGTAATTTTAGTAGTTTTAATGAGAAGTCGAGATCAGTGAAGTTCAATTGCATGGAGTATGAGGTAGTTACCCATCGAAGAAAATGGAAGATAGTTGCTCAATATTGTGCACTGGTCGAAGTTAGATACGTAAGCTACGTGATATAGACTTATTCTTCTGAAGGTTAAATGCTCGCCTTGAGATCTGAAGGTCCTAGGTTCATCACCTGTGGTATGGTAGTGGATGCTGATTACCGAGGAGTTCCATTTTTAGACTAAATATTTTTTTAGTGCATCCTGGTTCCTAGTGTTTGTTTGATGTAGGTTGGTTTGGATCTCTCTACAAAAATTGTCATTTCAAAAAAAAACCTTTACAAATAAATCATGAATTTAAATGGAACTCTAGATAACATAAGAAAATCAATAACTTTAATTTTCTGGTATAAAGCACATAAATGAACTTCTCAAAAGCTATCCAGAAAAATAGTTACCCAAATTAAGATCTTAAGAATTGGTTTTAACTGTCTTATTGATTACTTTATTTTTACATTCGGGGAGCTAGTCGTGATCACCAAATGAGACTTATAGACCTTCTATACGTTAAATCATAAACTGATCTTAGTTAAACAACCGTCAAGACTCTGGACATCCATTTAGTTCCAGTATGGGACTTTCCAACAATGAGCATTCACGACACCACATCCGAGAGTCGAATGCAGTACCGGCGTCACACAGGGACGTTTAACCTCCACATCACTGATCGGGCATTCAACGACGTTGTCGTTTAACTTTAATAGATTTTGTTTGATAGGCTAAAGTACAAAGTGATTGGTTGTTTTTTCAGAAAGGTTGGTAGACTGTCTGACAGGGATCTGATGTGTCGTATATATTTCTCTATCTCTTGTACTTAATTGATCATCGGTTGTTGGCTAATACACGTACTATTCAGGAGAATTAAGTGTTCTTGATTTAAATTGTTTTGACGCGTGGTAGAATAGTTGTTGGCTTGGTATCTAGTACAGAGCGAGTAAATCGTATGAGGAAAATCGTTCATTGTTTATTCTAAGCCAACTAGTGTACTATTAGTCTGAGAGATCAAGATTTACTCAACATCTTCAAGCTGGATAAATAATTCCTTAAAATATGAAGCTTTAACTGAATTATATCAGTTATTCAAAGAGACTATTACAATCTGAAGCATTGTGAATATGAAATATTCTCTAATTTCGCGTCAGCTAACATTGTGGACTACCATTTGTGAAATTCAATAAGTCGAAATTTTTATCTTAACTAACAGGTTGAAATTTAGTCCCCATTACGTAGTACAACACGTAAATTGACTCTCGGTGCCGACAAACTAGTGACAACTAATCACAGTTGAGCTTATCACGTTAATAAATCGACATCCTTTACGCTGGTGACTGGGTAAATAAATGGGCATCGTACTCAGGACTTTCAATTTCACATACGAACACTTAACCTGCAGACCATTGTGCCAGCATTCTATGATGTAAATATCTAACGTCAATCAATTCATGGAACTTCCCGATCACCTTCCATTACCTGGAGTGATTAACTATCTCACATTCAATATGGTTGAATCTTAGTGATTACTACTTCTCACGAGAACTCAAGGAATTACATATGGAAGCTAACCACTGTTGATGACATATTATTATTAATACATATAGATATATATATAACAGTACACGGACGAAATTAAAAAAACACTTTATAATATTATCTTGGATTTGGCTCCTATTATCAAAGTGAAACTTGACCACCATCAGTATTAGTTTAACATCCTACAATCATTTCGATTATGTCAATTTTGGTTAAACCCTTTTGGTTAATATAACTTGCATATTCTTTGTACTGTTATGACCACTAGAGCACATGACACTCTAGTCAAAATATTGATTACCTAAGTATCATTCGATGACTCATACTCCGCCCCATTTATGTATGCACTCAAATCCTATTATCAGCTTTTGTTTTGTTTTGCAGTGCCCTTATTCAATTTGACTATAAGTTGCCTATATAGTTGCTCGCTATTCGTTCGCTTGCTCACTCGTTTGCTGCTTGATCGCTCACTGATGTTCGCTCAGGTGTTGTTAGCGTTCTGGCCTGAGTTATCTGACAATAAACTTTAGTTGCTGCTTCTCTTTGCCTCTTGATTTTATGCACCGTTAAGATTGGAATTATAATAACGGTTATCAAGGTGAACAATTAACGAAGCACAGCACTAAAAGGATCAATATATAATATCCAGTAATGAAATCATAAAAAAATTGCTGAAAAGTTGAAACTTACTCATAGTCCATGATACATCTATAAAGAAAACAAATTATTTTACTCATTTCATAATAACCTACATTATTCATTGAATCAATTATTCACTGAATCAGAAGAGGTTTTGTGGAGATTTAGTATTTTCATAGTTGCAAGCGTGAGTCAATTGAAGCTAGACCATCAAGGAAAACAAGGAAGACAATTGGTGAACGGTCGCTCAACTTCGTTGATTGGTTGGAGTTAAACGTAAACACCACCGGATGCCCGCTCAGTGGTCTATCGGTTAAGGTCTCTGGCGCGAGACTGATAGGTCATGGGTTCGAATCTCGTGAGGCGAGGTCATGGATACGTACTGTTGAGGAGTCCCACAAAGAACGAGTTGGCCGTCAAGCAGTGCTTCCAGGTTTATCTTGGTGGTCTAGCTTCAATTGACTCACGTTTGCAACTATGAAAGTTCACTAAATCATTCTTTTTTCTCTCTTTTCTTTTATCAGCTTAAATATATATCTACCCCTATGTATATACATAAACATATACATAGTAAATCAATATAAAACAGAACAAAATTACAATGAATTACACTAATAATATTGATTATTTACTTTTCTATTTAATCATCATTTAATCTATCGTTTTAAATCACCTGCGAATTTCTCTATCAACAAAACAAACAAAACAAAGACAAGTTGAACATTCAAGGTCATAACTGTCTATTCGAATTGATTCTTGAAATGGATCCTATTCATAATCATTAACTATTGTCTTACTTTTATAAATCTATACCAGTAATCATAATGTGTATATCTATATAAACAAATCGTATGTTCTGTTTCTTTCTTGTTTATAGTCAATGTATAGTGCATATATAGATAGATACAAATGTATAAAACTGAATCATGGATATATGAATGAATCATTTTGGTTTTATGTAAATGAGATTTCATTATAGAAATTTTCTCATTTGTTTTTTTGTGTGTATCTGATTAAAAAAAATATTACAAATGTATTCAATCTTATTGTCAATAGTTTTGCTCGTTTTATCAGAAAGGGTTTTGTGGAGATTTTAGTAATTTTAATCGTCGAGATCATGAATCAATTGAAGATAGACCATCATGGAATACCTGGAAGCACTCCTTGACGGCCAACTCGTTCTATTATAGGACTCCTCAGCAGTGCACATACACGATCCCGCCTCACAAGATTCCAACCAAGGACCTATCAGTCTCGCGCCAGAGCACTTAACCGATAGACCATTGAGCCGGCATCCTATGGTGTTAATGTCTAACTTCAACCAATCCACGAAATTCAGCGACACATCCACTAATGTCTTCAGTGAGTTGCTATCTCCCAACGGACTTGGTTGAACTCCACTGGTTACTGCTTCTCACTAGAACTCAAGGAAATATCTTTTGAAGTCAGTCACTAGTGAGCATATGCTGATTATTATCAGAAGCCGTTTTGTGGATATTATAGTAATTTCAATAGTTAGGATCATGAATCAATTGTGAAGCTAGACCACCATGGAAAACCTGAAAGCACTGGATGCGCACTGCTGAGGAGTCCCACAATAAGACGAGACGGCCGTCCAGTGCTTCCAGGTTTTTTTCTTTTTCTTTAAATAATGATTTTTGTGTATTTGACATTGACAACAAATTTGATCAATAATTTATCATTTCCCATTTGGAATACTCTATAATAATATGGTTGATAGTGATGTTACAGTTATATTTGTTTCAAATAATTTATATTACTGGTATAGTAAACAAGAACACAAATGGGGGTAATCAAATGTATTTGAACACCAAATTACAGAACATGTTAGTAAAATCTGAGACTTACTTACGTACTTACGCCTGTTACTCTCAATGGAACATAGGCCAACGGCCAGCATTCTCTAACCTACTCTGTCCTGGGCCTTCCTTTATAGTTCTATCCAACCTTCGTTCATTCTTCTCACGTCTATCTCTATTTCTCGGCGTAATGTGTTCTTTGGTCTTCCTCTTCTACTTTGATCTTCAGGATTCTATGTGAGGGCTTGTCTTGTGGCGCAATTGGGTGATTTCCTCAAAGTGTGCCCAGATTTCTTCCTCCACTGAAATCTGGTTTGTTGTCTCCCACAGTAACTTGTTGCTGATAGTGTCTGACCAACGGATCCGAAGTATTTTGTGTATACAACTGTTAATAAACACTTATATCTTCTGGATGGTGGTTTTCGTAGTTCTCCACGTCTCCGTCCCATACAGTAGAACTGTGTTGACATTTGTATTGAAAATTCTGATGTTGGTGTTGGTTGACAATTGTTTTGAGTTCCAGATGTTCTTCATTTGTAAATATGCTGCTCTTGTTTTACCGACCCGTGCCTTCACATCTGCATCTGATCCACCGTGTTCATCGATGATGCTGCCCAGATATGTAAAGGTTTTCACATCATCCAAAGCTCCTCCGTCAAGTGTAACTTGATTAGTGTCAAACTTGACTGTTCCTTTTACAAATGTCAATCAATCGTCTCAGAATTCATTATTCTTTCGTTTCCACACTGATCATTCTATGTTCTCGTTCTCTTTTTTTTGAACTTCCTAACCTTCTGCCAACAAGTATTTCACTTTTGATTGATGATACATGTTACTTATATCTATCAACATCAGTAGCACATACCACACTGGGATAAATCAATCATTTTTTGGTAGTATTTGTCTACTAAAATCTACCAAATCTAGAGTCCTTCAAATAATTTAAGCAATCGTCATACAGACTAAGAAAAGAAGAAAATCAGGGCTTTGTATGTTCATGAAGTATGATGTTCTGCAGCTTCTTTCACTTAGGATAACCTTAGGTCGTATAGAATGTTTGGATTATAATATGATACAATATAACTCAAAGAGATACAACATTCCTCCTTGTATTTTCATTACATAAATCTGTTTTGTTTAAATATTGATAACTGGAACAATTCAGATAAAAAGTGAAAATAACGCAATTTACACGGTAACATAAATTCATCATATTTCAATGTTTCACACTAGCAGTTGCCAACGTCCTATGGATATAATTAGTTCAATAAAAATGCTTCATA
Source organism: Schistosoma mansoni (assembly GCF_000237925.1). NCBI lineage: Eukaryota > Metazoa > Platyhelminthes > Trematoda > Strigeidida > Schistosomatidae > Schistosoma > Schistosoma mansoni. Next base: position 1,369,127 of record NC_031497.1, read on the forward strand.
TCTTGAATCAATGAAACACAAAAGGGATAAAAAAAACTAGAAGGGTTAGTAGCATATTTAATATAAGGGTTAAGACTGAATGATGGTTAGTTGTTAAAGAGGAGTCATATTTTGCTGTAGGAACTAAAGATATATCATAATTTCTTTCTGTATATAAAAAAAGTCAGGTCAAAAGCACATGATGATAACATGACAACCATTCATACTAATATTTGAACTCAGTCTCAGTTAGGACTCGACAATGGAGCTAATATTTCACATCGTCAGACAGTTATCAATTCTTATAGACAGTACATGTTTCGTCCTACTTGTGTCACATGATCTAAATATACATGGACACCAGTGTTGATATTAATAGCGACACTAGAACCCATTACTTATTTCCTCGAAAAGCACCTTATTTCAGATGAAGCTAATGATTTCATTTGGCTAATAACTTGTGTAACGGGTATAGTATTTATTGTAGTTTCATCTACTATAACTTATATCTCAAGGTTGTATCAGTACTTTTGTTCACTATGAAGTGTTTACAACAGGATAATACAATTGTAGTTTATTTCCAAATATGATAGTTTTATTATCAAAAAGGATGGTGTTAAGTTTTACATTACATTCTTTTCATCTTTTTTTAGAAAGGGTTTTGTGTATAGTTTAGTATCTTCATAGTTAAAATCATGAGTCAATTGAAGCTAGACCACCAAGATAAACCTGGAAGCACTGCTTGACGGCCAACTCGTTCTTTGTGGGACTCCTCAGCAGTACGTATCCATGACCTCGCCTCACGAGATTCGAACCCAGGACTTACCAGTCTCGCGCCAGAGCTCTTAACCGATAGACTCATGATTTCAACTATGGAAATACTGAAATCTCCACAAACCCCTTCTGATTACTATCATATCACTAATGACTGACTTCAAGATATATGTCCTGGAGTTCTAGTGGGGAGCAGTGACCAGTGGAGTTCAACCAAGTCTGTTGTGAGATATGAACTCACTGAAGACAATGGTGGATGTGTCGCTGAATTTCGTGGATTGGTTGAAGTTAGACATTAACACAGTTGGATATCGGCTCAGTTGTCTAGAGGTTAGGCGCTCGCGCGCGAGACTGATAGGTCCTGGGTTGGAATCTCGTGAGGCGGGATCGTGTATGTGCACTGCTGAGGAGTCCTATAATAGAACGAGTTGGCCGTCAAGGAGTGCTTCCAGGTATTCCATGATGGTCTAGCTTCAATTGACTAATGATTTCATCTTTTTTCGTTATCTCCGTTTGTATGTATGTATGTGTGTGTGTAATGTATCCGCCTTTCTATATGTCTTTGTATATATATAACACATTCTAATTTTCGTACATATTTTCTATATTTCGTTAAATATCTATCTTATTTATATAACTAGAAATTTTATCACTATGTTCAAGTCAAATAACTAAAATGAAAAGTATTCAAAATTTCAACATAGAAAAACAAAGAGAGAAATAAAAACAAACAAACAAACAAACGAACGAACAAAGGTTTGGATAAATAAATGAATCCAAATAAGAACAACATAAGGAACATGTGACAGGATGATGTCTTTCTTTTCAATGTACTACTTATATTCCTTGATAAATGAGAAGAAGAAGAAGAAGAAATTAATCTTTATTAGTCTAACTCATCTGAAATCAATCAGTGAACTAGTCTGATAGATAAATAGACAAAGAAATGAATATGATAAACAATGTTGAACAATCAAGAATATACATATATATATATTGAATGAGAATATTCCTTTATTTGCTTCAAGGATACAATTTTTTCTCTCTTTCTTTCTTTCTTTTATTTCCTGTTGTAGATCTAATATCCGGTTGTATAAGAGTTGTTTTAGATCTATTAGTCGTTTTTATTTATTAAAATGAAAGTTGAAAATTAGTGATGGAATAGAAATGATGTTAAGATTTATATTGAGTTTAGCTTCAATTGACTCATGATTTCTTACTTACTTACTTACACCTGTTACTCCCAATCGAGCATAGGCCTTCGATCAGCATTCTCCAATCCACTCTATCCTTGGCCTTCCTTTCTAGTTCTATTCAATTGTTAATCATTCTTCTCATGTCTGTCTTCATTTCTTGGCGTAATAGGTTCTTTGGTCTTCCTCTTTTCCTTTGGTCTTCAGGATTCCATGTGAAGGCTTGTCTTGTGACGCAGTTGGCTGCTTTCCTTAATGTGTGTCCTAACCAGTTCCAGCGCTTCTTCCTGATTTCTTTCTCCGTTCATGGAATAGAAATGATGTTAAGATTTATATTGAGTTTAGCTTCAATTGACTCATGATCTTAACTATCTAAAATTACTAAAAAGATCTCCACAAAACCCCCATTCTGATAATGATCAACATATGCTCACTATTGATTGACTTCAAGAGGTATTTCCTTGGGTTCTAATGAGAAGTAGTGACTGTTATGACTTGATCAAGGTCGTCGCCAATTGTTGTGACTTGCTCAAAGTCGTCGCTAATTATCCACCACTATAAATATGACTTCTTCGAACTTGACACGGTGATAATCAAGGACGTCCAATCAGTATGAGTAACCTCGCGTCCTTATTGGTCCTAATCCGCCTAGCCCTTCCACTTGAGTCCAGAACACCGATTACAGCTTCAGCTATGCGAATCTATGCCAATCGTTTATTTCAAGCATACTTTGTTTATATACCAGACAGATAGACCGCATCACACCATCAAATAGAAAATAATATTTGTACAAAATCAAGCCAAATGTGGCTGTGAACATGGGAGACAATAATCAATTACTGAGTACAGTGTAGGAACAGTAAATTGTATAATAATAATCAATAGGTCAAAGTGAAGCTTATAATAAGATGAATATAGATATGCACAATCTAGTTACTCAATCGTTATACAATAAGAATAATAGCCCAATAATAGGTCCTGGGAGTTACCCGTACTTATGTCTTCGCTAGGATATAACAGTGACCAGTGGAGTACAACCAAGTCTGTTATGAGATATGAACTCACTGAAGACAATGGTGGATGTGTCGCTCAATTTCGTGGATCGGTTGAAGTTAAACATTAACACTGTTGGATGCTGGCCAACTCAGTCGTCTAATGGTTAAGCGCTCGCGCGGGAGAGTGATAGTTCCTGGATTCGAATCTCGTGAGGCGGGATCATGTATTTGCACTGCTGAGTCCCACAATAGGACGAGTTGGCCGTCAAGCAGTACTTCCATGTTTCCCATGGTGGTCTATCTTCAATTGACTCATGATCTCAACTATATGAAATTATACTGAGTTTGTTTTGTGTTGTTTTTTTGTTTGTTAATAATCGAAATAATACTAATTCAAATTATTTTGATTTACTTATAGGGGTGTGATTATAATCTATGGATGAATCAATCAAATATCAGATAACAGGTCTTTTGTTTCGGTGCCAAATTCATTCATCCATTTGGCTAAATATACAGTTTTGGCGTTCTAGTTGATGTCAATTCATAATAAAAACCCTAAATCTAATTCATAACCTTAACCATCAACTGTAAATTATAATTCTAATTCCTTACACTGGTTTCTAACCCTCATCTAGTCCTAGATATCAGATGGATACTCTCAAGGTTACTTTGGTGTCGCTCAAATTCGTCTATAAATTGTAATCTCACTAAACAATCTTTACTCACTTTTTTATATATTTTTACTGAATATTACTTTAAAACTACATTATTTTATAGTTTGAATCACGAACTGATCTTAGTTAGACAACCACTAAAACACCAAGAATTACTAGACAATTTTTTTGTCCAGTACAATATTCCTGAATGTCAATGTGTATCTGCAACTCTGCCATGTGATGAAACCTACAACCATTGGGTTTTGAGGTATGCACTTAATTTTTAAACTGCCGAGTGATCTACATTTCTAAGTTCAATCACTTCCAACACTTGGTAGGTTATTGCTTCACACTCGACATTTTTGGATTCCGAAGGTCGCGATTTCCCTTTAGAACTCCGGGATTTGCTTATCGAAATTGGTTGCTTTTGAGGCTATGATTATAATTTGTGTAAATGGTTTGCAGAAACTGTTGAATTTTGTAGTTTACACCATTACCCCTAAGGTCCTTCATTCAATCCACAGTGGGGTTGTGGATTCACACTGCCACTGAGGAGTCTCAAACTTGAACGAGACAGATGATCAATACCCACTCGTTCTCAGTATTTGTCTAAATAAGGTCAATGCATGATGAAAACTTCAAAGTGTGTTATTTTGCGCTTACGATTCTTTACAAATCATCCACAGGGATAATATACACACCACTATTTTCCATATTAGTTCTGTTAGTTAAAATTATTACTCCATTTATCCATCCTTCATTTACATGTCTCCACTGATCAACATTAAATCAATACACAATGTTTGATAAAAAACGATTTACATTACCTGTTTTTTTACATGTGATATGCCACTACTTATTAATAAGAATAGTATTCTTCGTAACTGTGTTTAATGAGACAAGTCTCCTTCTCTAAATTGTCTTTATTCTTCTTCACTGGTATAATGAATCTCTTTTGTTGTCACCAATTAGTTACTGGATGTATCTATTTTTCTAGTGAGAATGTAAAATTCAAGATAAAATTAAACGTTGAAGCGACTATGTATAGTGTATATCGTGATAATAAATAGATATCTATATATACAAAGTTAGTCTATCATACACTTTAAAAACGTTTATTCAAATCTCGCTAGATTAGTGTACTCTTTTCGGCGGTACATATACTAAAATTGGAACGATGCAGAGAAGATTAGAATAGCATATGCACAAAGGATGACACGTAAAATCATGAAGCGTTCCATATTTTGATGGATACGGAGGATCCACCTAGTGGAGTTGGAAAACCCTGATTCCAATCCAATGGTGCACATGAGCTCCGTGATCCTAGGAAAACAAATATTGTATGAACCTATTGTCGGTCACTGGCTACTATGAGACTGCATATTCTTACGTTGCTCCACTGTCTTATGGATTAGAACTTTTGGTCAACGGCTCGGTGTGGCCCCCTAAGGAAACCACCTGCTTCGGTTTGGGCTCCCGGGCCGTATCCAATCCCTCATACAAATCGAATGATTCATGTGGCGCATATCTCTTCGGTGCATCCTTGTACCAATGTTTATGTGCTTATATAAATAAAACAACAGATTTGGTAAGTAAAGATGGGTAGTGGCCAGCAGTGGAATCCAGGATGAGCGTTTCGTCATATACGAGACTCGTCATCTGGACGTACCTGCATCTCAGGGTTGATGTTCACTCTGGGACTCGAACCCAGTACCTTTCGCTTCAAACGCCATCACGTTATCCACTCGGCCACTAACTCCTGATAGCCACTTGTTTGTGCAATGGGGTGAATTTAGGCTATATCGAGGCAATACTCACAGTATGCACATATGCAAATTAGAGACTGACCAGTTGCAGTCCTAAAACATCAATGGGAAGATTCAAAAAACAAGAGATCAGTTAAAATGTACAAAGATGATGGTATTGATGAAAAGAATAACTGAAATAATCTGACACTTCTGTTTCTTGTTGAAAATAATAGTTGTGAAAAAAAATTGAACGATTAAATGTAAGAAAGTTCTTTGTAGAAAAATGTACAGTGACAAATATTACTGACTAAAACGTGTTCAATGTTCATTTTACAGGTATTCTATTTAATTGTACTATTCTTAGGATAATTAAGACAACAACAAAAATAGTGTAACTCTGCACTACTTTAGTCATTTAAGTCTGTACACTTTAGTAAAATGGTCAATCATGCAGTTTTGAACTATTATAATGAGTTTTTCATAGTTGAAATCATGAGTCAATTGAAGCTAGACCACCAGGGAAAACCTGGAAGCACTACTTGACGGCCGTTTCGTCTTATTATGGGACTCCTCAACAGTGCGCATCCACGATCCCGCACTCGCGAGCGAGATTCGAACCCAGGACCTACCAGTCTCGCGCCAGAGACCTTAACCGATAGACCACTGAGCTAGCCGATATCCAACTGCGTTAGTGTCTAACTTCAACCAATCCACGATGTTTGAGCAACCGTTCACCATGATTTCATCATGATTTCAACTATGAAAAATATTGAATTCTCCACAAAACCCCTTCTGATCTATTGTAATGAAGATTAATATCATTTTTGTATTGGTTGTTTGAATCTTCACATTGATATTTAGGGCTGAAATAGATCAGTCTTTTATTGGCATATGAGCATCTTCTGTAGATCATCTTGATATTACTTTAAGTCATGAACATTATAAGTAGAGATGGATGGTGGTTAGCAGTGGAATGCAGGACACGCGTTTCATCCCATTTAGGACTCGTAAGCTGGATTTACCTGCATCCAACACAACGCAGCGAAGAAGACGAATACCGATGGAAGATGGAAATTTTACTTTTAATCCCTTTCGGTAAAAGTACCTGTATGATTACTGTAACCGTACATATTTATTTATACTTTTTTTATGGGAACCTGATCATTAGTCAACTAATATCACTCATAAACGAAAATGAATATTACATAGAATTACTATGAAACCCATACTACATATGATACCGAACGACACTCCAACTAAATTAATAGAAGCAATATTATACTGAATAATTGTGACTTAGAAAAAACACGAGTTTTATATTGAACAATAGTTACACTGATTTGAAAACGGAAGTAATACTAAACTAAGCATTATTCTCTGTTTTTATCCCGTCCTGATAAGAAGCTTTAAGAGTATATCAAATAATAAAATGGATGTATGTCACTGAATAATACTTGTTGTTCATATTTGATCAAGAGGATTAATAAACGTTTGAAGAAAATACTAACATCTACTTATAAGTAGTTTGTCGAAATAGGATGGTTTCATTCAGTCCTTCTGATTGTTGGATTTCATCGAAATTATGAAACGATTATAATTGCATGATCGTGTCATCCTACTATGGAACTCTTCAGTGGCAGCGCCTATGCACGACAGTTTAATCAGGAAGTGAACCCAAGACTTCCGGTCTTGCATGCAAACACAATGGTACTTCCTGATTTTCATTAATTGTCTAACTTTGATCGGTTCGTGATTTGAATGAACTATACAACCCTATACTGACAATCATTATGTGATCACCAGTGATTAGCTTCAATAGAAAATTTCAGGATTTCTATAGAGAAGTTGTGACTAGAAGGTACCCACAGAAGACAATGGAAGATCATCGCGCACTATCGTGGTCTAAATGAGGTTAGTCTTGGATATCAATGAACACCAACTCTAAAGGTTAAGAGATACTGAAGGTCCTAGGTTCGATTCTTGTGTGTGGTGTCAAGGACGGGTTTTGCCACTGAGGGATTCATGGTAAGATGATACGATTGTTCAGAGCTTCCATACTTTCGATGGTTGTCTAGCTTTTATCGATTCGTGATTTCAATAAAATTCAAAAATATTCATAACCTTATACTGACTCTTAATTGTTGATATTCTAAATGAATATTTAGATTTCTGCGAAATAGCTAGTGAGCTTTTCATGATGACGTTGTATTTGAATGCTTACTCTGGGTAGTTTTGATGTACTACTGTATACTGATTTATGCCTACTAATTATTTTGAAACAACTGAATATTTGACAAAATGAAAGATATAACATTAATTGAACAATTGATCAGGATGATTTTCACCATTCTATAGACTAATAAGTACTTTTCTGCCATGAATTTTTAAACTTATTTAGATCAATGTTGTAGGTTATATTCATCTTAAGATGACCTCATTCGGAGCACCATTGAAAACAAGGGAGTTATTTCATTGGATTATGGGACATCTCAACAGTGAACATACTACTTATATCTGTTGACATCAATAGCACACACCATAATATATTTTACTTTACATAATATCGATTGGAAATAATGTATTCTCAGAAGGGGTTTTGTGGATATGATAGTAATTTTAATAGTTGATATCATGAATCACTTGAAGCTAGAACATCATGGAAAACCTGAAAGCACTAGACGCCTGTTTCCTTCGAGTATGGCACTCCTCATAAGTCACATACACGATCTCACACTAAAGGGACTCGAACCCAGGACTACCAGTTTCGCACATGAACACAACCTCTAGACCACTGAACAAGCACACAACGGTGTTAATGTTTAACCACAACCAAACCACGAAATTATGCAAATTCGCCTGCGAGATCGCAGGTCCTGGGTTCTAATCCTGAGTTCCACATCGTGTATGCGCACTGATAAGAAGTTCCATACTAGTGAAAAACTGCTACCCATTGCTTCCAGGTTATCAATGGTGGTCTAGCTTAGATTCATTCATGATCTCAAGCAAAAAGTCATAGGAAATAATCAAAGAGAGCAATAATACGAAAAATAAGTTGAGTTGTATTTATTAAGCTTAGTATGCATTACATATTGCCCGTTTAACGTTATTTATAATCAGTATGTTTATTGCTTTGATAAAATTGTACAACATTGTATCAATCATCCAATATTCATTTACTCTTAACCATCTAACTCATTAACTATTTAATTGAAAAAGTGTTTGGAAGTTGAGATTTTTGACTGTCTGTCGTTTTTTCTTTCAATTCTCTCTACAGTATAGTTCTAAACTATTCCTGTCAAATTTCAATAAGGATACCTACCTCTTAGTACAAAATGCATACTCACAAATATACACTAACTAAACTACACTTAATATAAAGTACACATATATATATCATGAAAACTTATTGTTATCATTTTCTCTATCAATGTTTTGTTTGTAAGCATATAGATGTTGTATTCTGTCTCTATTATCATCACCCCTCCACCCCCACCCAGAAACAAATAACGCCAACAAGAGACAACTTTTGACAGATGGAGTTAACATATGCCTATGTATCATTCCACTTTTATAAAAAAAAGGTGAGATAATATAATTAACCATTTATTCAATATCTTTCTCTCTTATAACAAAAATAATGATACAACACTTTTTCATTGAAATGTCTAAAACAAAATAGAAGATTGGCTTTTTCCTTTCTTCTTTACTTAGTATCCATAGTCTAAGTATCATTAAATTAATAATTAATTGAAAATGAAAACAAAAAAAAATTTTTTGACACTAAATTCAGAAAGAATAAAATAATTTAATCTAGTTAGGTGATTAGTTTGTTTACTGGCCGGATACTATCAGCAACAGCCTTCTGTGGGAGAGGACAAAGCAGCTTCCAACTGAAGAGGAAATTAGGAAAAGACGTTGGAAGTGGATAGAACATACATTGAGGAAATCTGTAGTGCCGCGATTCGTTAATCGTTCGTTTCGATAACCGATATAATTCTAATCTTAACGGCGCGTAAAATCAGAAGACAAAGGATAGCAGCAACTACAGTTTATTGTCGAATAACTCTGGTCAGAAAGTTAACACCTGAGCGAATATGAACGAGCGAGTGAACAGGCGAATAAGCGAAGGAAGCGAACGAGGCGGAAATGACATGCAGCGGAGATGGCTGGGAAGCCAACTCAATTTAGGCAAGCGTTAATCAACATTTATAGTCGGACAAAAATGAGTGACAGACATATGATGAATAAGATACGAAGTGTGCACACATATACGCTCATATAAAAAGTACTCAAGGTTAATAAGCAAATGATTAACAAGATCAAAAGATGACTCATAATGTATCGGTGATTTAGCTTGGCCAGAAGCTAGAATAAAGTACATGGGCTTAACATAACAACCGATACTACAAATCCCCTCCTGCATCACAAGGCAAGTCCTAACTTGGAATCCGAAAGGAAAGCGGAAAAGAAGAAGGTCAAAGAACTTATTCCGCCGTGAAATAGAAGCAGATATGAAAAGGATGAATAACCACTGGAAAGAACTGGAAAGGATCGCCCAGGACAGGGTTGGATGGAGAAAACTGGTGTGCAGCCTAAGCTCCTCCATGAGGAGTAACAGGCATAAGTAAGTAGGTAAGTTGATGAGTTTACTTATTAAGTATCTTTTCCTATAAAATGGAAAACAAAAAAAATGCATTGAAAATAATAAAGAGAATGAGTATTGGATACTTGTTAAATTTCAAGTTATATACTTATCTGAAAAGTACATTATATACTTTTTTTCAGACAAGTATGTATATATCTATAAATAAGTATAAATAAGAAACAATAAAACAAACTTGTTTTCCTATTAACTTGTTGTTGTTTACTTGTATCTTCCCATTGTTATTTTGATCAGTCTCTTGTTGGCATATGTGCATCCTATGCAGACTGCCTCGATTTTGTCTGAAGTCATATGATGCGCATAGAATGCACATATGCCAATAAGAGATTGATCAATTGCAATCCTAAATATCAATAGGAAGATACAAGTAAACAACACCAAATGAATATAACTTCACCCCATTACACAAGCAGGTGGCTATCAGGACTCAGTAGCTAATGGGATAACGCGATGGCGCTTGAGTCTCAGAGTGAACATCAACTCTGAGATGTAGGTACATCCAGCTGTGGAGTCCCAAATATAGAACGAAACGGGAGTCCTGGATTTCACTGCTAGCCACTATCCATCTTTGTTTATAAACTTGTTTTACGTTTTTTTTTCTTCTTCAAATTGTAAAATGTCAAACATCTTTAAAAGTTACTTTTAACATTACATAAAGGTATTTCATTTGGAGTCTTTTTTTCTAAACTTTTAAGTTATTTATCATCCTTTGGTGAGGTATAAATCAAATTGACATGTATTAAAAAAAGTTTATTTATTCTATAGTGTAACATTTTGATCAATAAAGTTGCGTAATTAGAATTTCTATTCATTTATATAGTATGATGAAGGATTTATTTGGTGTCACTAATGTAGACGACAATAAACTATTGAGTTAAAACTAGAATAAATCTTAGATATCTAAAGTCAATTGTTGTATGCCTTCTGTACAGTAATAATCTATATGTTAAAACTGAAAATATTCTTTAGAAGCAAAGATGGATAGTAGCTAGTAATGGAATCCATGATACGTGTTTTATTTTATTTGGAACTCGTTATCTGAATGTATCTGCACCTCAACGTTGATGTTCACTCCAAGACTCCACCTAATTATCTCTCGCTTCGAACGCCATCACGTTATTCACTCAGCTAATAAGTCCTGATAACCACTAGCATGTCCAATATGGTGAAGTTTAAATTCATTTTGCATTTTATATAGTTGAGATCATGAATCTATTGAAGCTAGACCACCATGAAGAAAACCTAGAAGCAATGGACGGCCGTTTCATCCTATTGTGTGACTCTTCAACAGTGCTCATCCACGATCCCACCTCGCGAGATTCGAACCCAAGACCTACCAGTCTCGCGCTAGAGCACTTAAACGATAGACCACTGAGCTAGCCGGCATCCAACTGTGTTAATGTCTAACTTTAACCAATCCACGAAATCTGAGAAACCATTCACCAATGTATAAGAAATATTTTAATCATTCATAATGAAATACATCAGAGAATAAGAGTTTTATGAAAATAAGTATGATATGTTATTGGATCTAATCATGGACTCACTTAACTCCGCCTGTAGCAGACCTAGAGTGACTGCTGATCCCAAGCCCGGGTAATGGATGAGACTTGAGCATGGGGTCGGCAACCCCATCCTGTAGAAAAAAATCTTTCTATAAAAATGCCAACCACTAATGGAATCATTTAAGTTAGGAATGTTACTGAAAATAAAAGAAGTTTTAGATAGCTACTCATTTTTTAGATTGAAACACTTTAAGAATCTGAGCTCATAGTCACACATGGGATTGATATGTTTAGTAGATGAAAGCTTAAACTCCGACTTTCTAACTGGTTACTAGTTCCAAGGGAAGCTTATGCTGTAGATTCTCCCTAAAGATAGAAATTACAAAGCAAGCTTTATTTGTAAAATTAGTGAATCTGCAGGAAAAAAGAGGGTATTTATAAGTTTGTTAATGGCCTTTAGATTCTTAATCTTATGAAAAGAATACTAACATTGATAAGAAAAATTCAGTAATTATCCAGTCACAATATGACAAATGGGTCACTTTCCGGAATTCTTTTGTTTTTTCTAAAAAAATATTCTGATCATACTAATTATTTTCAGCATTTTCCTAGCTTCTGAAAGCTTTATAAAGAAACTATTGAGAGATTCAAGTCAATACCTTTGGGTCTAACTGCAAATCGAATTCGTCTTAGACACTTGGTCGATATCCAATGATATACATTTTCAACTTTTGTATATTCATGAAAATATGCCTCATTCAGAAACAATAAAAGATATTCACTATGAGGCCTTTCGGTTGACGGTAACAGTTTTTTTAGATGGTCTGACAGTTCTAGCAGCTTTCAACCTTTGAAGACAACTCTTTCTTCAAATTAAAGTAAATGTATTCAAACTCTTCGAGAAAATAAATATTTTTTTCGTAAACAAAATGTCAATACAAATGATATCAATGGGCAATGGGAAAATACAATCAATCTTCCTATAACCTTATTTAAAAGAACTATACATATATAAATTAATAAGATTATGGTCAAAACTACTTAATTAACTATTTTTTTTGTTTAAATAGTTGAGATCATGAGTCAATCGAAGCTAGACAACCATGGAAAACCATAATGCACTAAACGGCCGTCTTGTCCTTTGTGGGACGCCTCAGCAGTGAGCATCCACGAACCCGCTTTGTGAGATTCAAACCTAGGACCTATCTGTCCTTAACCTCTAGACAACTGAACTGACCGGTATCCAACGGTGTTAATGTCTAACGAAATTGAGGGTTGAAAGACATAAGTAAGTAAGTAATTAGGTAAGTATAATGAGATATTTGAAACTCTGAGAATATTCATGTTTGTCTTACATCATTTGATTGAAAAGTTCTTAACTATACATATGCAGGTGCCTTATTTGTCCCTAAATTTTTAAAAGGTTTACTGGCTCATTTTGTTTCTTCTTAGTTCGATAATCAGATTTTTTAGTCATCAGTAAATGCTGTGCATTCAATTAGTTGTGTCAATAGACGATGCAAAATAACGTTTACGTTTATTGATTCTTTGGTGGTTAATGATGTTCAGTTATCAATACGTGAATTCGATTGCTCAATTTGTAATGTGATTATGGAGAGCATCAGTGTTGATAGGATCACATAGAACTTTAAAATGAGAAACAATCGTTCAGATTAAACGTAATTATGATAGGCATGTAGAATGATTTGACAGAAATCTGTCCTTAAAATTAATTATCATTCACTTTGTACAATTTCCAGTGTGAAGACAACAGTCTACTACCGAAATTGGTGCTTCAGAGTAACTGGACTTTTTCTGGGACACTCATCTACTGATAAGTTCTATACTAGGATGAAATAACCCACTAATGCTTCCTAGTTTTCAATAGTTATCCAACTTAGATCAAATCGTGATATCAATACTATTCAACAATCTCCACAAAATCATAATGATAAACAATTTTCTCATCTAGTTATGACCAGTTAATTGGTATACAGTATGATACTGAAGAGAAATCATTGTCATTCATTAAACTTTAAATATAAGCTATACCCCTAACAATCTTCAACTTTATTCTACGTTGTTATTTACTTGTGAACATCGAAAGACATCAGCAAGTCTGATGATAGAATCGTTTTGGAAAAAAAGTAAATTATTTATTATATCCTTAAAGTATTTTACATCAAATAAGATAGCAACTATGGTCTATTACTATAATTTCCCCATCTCCAGTTGTCTCACACACACACACTTGTGTATTTTAGTCAGTCAATGACGTCAAATCTAAAGTCTGATGTCATTCTAATTAAAATCCAATCTAAATGAAACAGTCTTTTGTTTCTCAGACAGTTAGTTAGAAAGGAACTATGTTGTTTATGAGGTTATATACATCATTTTATAGTCACTATCACTTATTATATTCATTGATCAATATTGCATACAATTGCTTATAGTTTATATTTCGTCGTATTTAACTATAAACTAAACACAAATGTGAATTGTGAGTTTTGTTTCCAAATATAAGCTGGGTGACACGGGATCGAATCCATCAGGGAGCATCAGTTCCCTCAAGATTACAGGTACTCCTTGCCGACGAGTGCTAAGTAGCACGAAACCCGGGTCCAAGGTTTCCAGTTGACCACCTCCAACCACCATCTTATCTCAATATAGTGCACGCAGTGTGGAGCCACCTAGACTAGTGGCCACATTGCAACTTGATCGATAGCATTCGATCAGCATTAAGAAGGACTTGACACACATGACATTGATCACCACCCAGTGATCAATCAATTGTGATATTTTTCCAAAATTGGTTAGGAAGGAATGAAGACTTAGAAAAAGTGGGAGTTTTAGCTCTATTAAATGGAGAGTGATTATGACTACATTTTCCCATCACGATACCTAATGAGTTGGATTCGATCGTCTCAGGATGGGGTGTCGTATGATTATTCTCACTGAAGACTACCATACTTGGAGAGAACATCTGACTAGTGCTTTCTGGTTTTCAGAAGTCATCTAACTAGGATCAGTCAGTGATGTAAATCATTGAAGTTCCATAATCTTCACCAATACATTTTACTATTATGTAATTACTACGTATCGGTTTCCTGGTATTTTCATATTGTCCCAATTATAAGCCTTCACTTAACTCATAAACTATTAATGTATGCATATTGTTCCCAAATTACCGTCAACCAGTTACTCAGTTTTGTGTCAGATGTATATCACAGTTATGTATAGATTGCGGTTTTTATTTGTGAAGCCACTTCTTCAGAGAATAAATTTACTCTCTGAAGAATTGACTTACACTGAGTCACAAAACAACAGAAAATTTAAAATCTAGTTGTTGATGATTAGGACTGGTGTTTAAACAGTCTGTTGAAATATGTGCATCATATGTGAATTCGCTCGAAATAGCCAATTTGTCACAAGTATATTAGAATAGATAATTTATGGCTACCAGGGGAATCCAGGAATTAAGTGTCGTTCTGTCTGTGACTTGTTAACTGCCTTAAACATCATAACGATAGTTAGTGGGTATCTAGACCAGCAGATCATTGTATAACGCCTTAGCATTTGAAGTGTAAGCTACCAGGTTAGAGTTCAAATATAAGCATCAACAGCGAGATGTTAAAGGGATTCCCAGCTGACGACTCTTAAAAAGGACGAAACGCATGTATTGTATTCATTGTTAGCCACATATATTAAAATAATGAATTTTTATTAATGATTAACTTCTAGATGAATCTATCAACATGTAATCAACTCATGGATGATAGTGAATTAGGATCATGTAGGTTAATTATTATATTTCAAATCTACAAGAAACGATTAATTTCTTCAAAGATTTCAATCTATATTATTCAGTGCTGTACAAGTAACTTCATATTCTCTGTTGTCTTAATATGAAGCCTTACACATGAATACCACTTTTGTTAAATAACGAATTACTTCTTGTGAAAAGTTATCATCCGCGACACACTATTTCGTCCATTGGCACATTGATTCATCAAGGAAGTATGCAATAGTTCAACCATAATAAATCACTAAAGACGATATAACACTACAGAACACTCCGATGAAAATACAATTATGCTTATGATTAGTTTCATGTAGTAATTGTTATTTCTGAAACAGTGATCAATCTCTTCATTTCACCATCTTTAATAGAGTTAAGACAACTTTGAAAAAATACTGTTTCATGTAACTATCCAAATTTATATTCACTTACCGAATCCTGTCACCCATGTTGAAGGATAGGCCACCGATTAAGGATATGTAAATAACTCTGTCTTGACCTACTCAGTTGTTCCCAAGTACTATTCATTATCCTGATTTTTCTCTTCAATTGACAGAGCATTATAATTTTTTAGGCCTCTCTCTTATCATGTTGCTTTGAGAACTCCATGTTAGAGCATGCTTTGTGATATAGTCTACTAATCCTCTTAACATATAACCTATCTCACTCCAATGTCTTTTTCGATTTTCTTGCTCAGTTACGTAATGGTATATTGGTTACCAGAGTAGCATTCAAATTCGTGACTTTCAAATGAATGTTGTTTACATTTCATGTAGACAAAATGATTTTGTGAAATGATTTGACAAATCAATCATCAATCAATCAATAATTTATAAGCACCAATCAATAGTATGATTGATGATTCAATCAATGAAATAATCAATCGTTATAGTGTTTAATGAAATTCAATTATTCATTATTTCCATGAGATTTACTCCACATTATCATTCTTTTAGTGTAAGGAGAACAAGAACAGAGAATGATTGGTGTGAAAGCGAAAGAACAATGAAGTCTGAAACGATTGATTGACATTTTGCAAATGAAGTGTTTACTGTATGCTTCTCAGATATTATCAAGACATTCTGTAATGTTGCATTCAAATACATTCGATTATCCCCAATTTTGTTCTCGTTTACTACAGTATGATATTATAATAATATTGTTAATGACCAATTGAGCGTTGATATTCACGAACAATGTCAAATGACTTTTATGAAGATTTACTTACTAATGGGAATTATTACACAATAGGACGAATCGGCCGTCCAGTGCTTCCAGGTTACTCATGGTGGTTTAGCTTCAATTGACTCATGATTTCAATTATAAAATTACTAGAATCTCCACAAAACCCATTTCTGATAAATATTACACCGCCAATTATTTTATATGAAGTAAATTTAATGAGTAGTTGAAAATCAACCATATGGTGAGTTGTATAAAGATTTAGTATCCTATTAATGAAGTTACTTATTTTGTCCATCCCTATTCAAATTTTCATTATTGTTAGAATATGTAAGTAAACTATTTAATGAATACTGAATTTTGTATAGAAAATACAAATCGGAAAACCTGTCATCCCATAGCAGAACACCATCCGTCTTGGTTGAGTATAGGACAGTTAAGAGTGATTAAGTGTTCTATTCTCGCTTACTCAATAGACATAGGATATCTTGTAAGGGTATCCACCATATTCAATCAAATTTTTCACTTGATTTACGAGTTCATCTGTTCCATATTGTTGAAGCTATCAGAATCCATGTTCATAAACCTAACCATTGCATCCCATATAAATTTTTACAACCAATATGACTACCTTGGCCATTGGTATAGGAGTGAGTGTTTAGCTGAACTTTAATCAAACCCTTTCCTTAAAAACATTCAAGCAACTTTCTAATTTCTCCCAGCTTTGTATTTTCGCATATACCCAACATCCGTTTCCTGATTCTTACATAACGACCATAATACTGACTTGTCGTCAAAATATATTATTAGTTCTTTCTACATATTATGCAATGTAACAGCTGTTTAAGTTTTCGAATAATTACCTTGATTATTTTAATCCTTATTCTCCCAATTAATCAATACTCTCTTATAATCACTGTGACATTATACTACTATTACATAACGCAAGTACTCGATGAGTGTTATCTCATTGTTGTAAATAATATATGTATATATTGGTGTGGAATGACATAATTGTTAGTTAGCAAATAATCCATATTATAAGATATGCCGCCACTCATCCGGCAGCTGCAAAAATAAAGATAATTTTCATCACGAACTGACATCAACTACCGGACCCAAAATTAAAGTTAAAGCCAAGCAAATTTTGATTACCTAAACAAAAATTTTTAATTTGCAAATCTATGATAGTTTCCAAAATACTTTTAATATTTTAAATTACCAACTTAATTAGACCTTATAACATTATCAAATGTTTATTTTTCCTCCAAATTGTGATCAATCTGTATCCACACAATATTCGCTAAATATACTACTTATATAGTTTCAGTAACCTGAATACTCACACAATTTCCATCTTATAATTTAATCATTACATTTATAATTTTATGTATCACCTTAAATCGTACTGAAATCCAAATATAAATGTGATTAGTTCGATGGAACTTTTGCTATGAACTTATTTTCCATCAATATTCTTGTTGATCATGTTATTACTCATTGAATCAAGTCATTGTTTATACATTTTTCATTTGCTCAACAGTATTGATGATCACTTTATGTATGATGGAATTTACAAATAACAACTCTTTAGTAAATGAAGAGCATTTACATGATAATTGACTCAAATGAGGATATTTTGTATTCACTTGTATATGCACCGAATAGTATTGAGGGTCAACAAATACTTTCTCTAAACCACAGAGCCGGCCGGCATCCAACGATGTTAATGTCTAACTTTAATCGATCCATGATCTTTTGCAACCCTTCATCCATAGTCTGAAGTGTTTATGTGTCTCACACCCGACACGGATTGGTCTCCATTGGTCACGACTTCTCACTAGAAATCCAATAAATTATTCTTGAAGTTATTCACTAGTGAGCACATGATTATTATCAGAATGGGGATATGTGATTCACGAGTCGATCCAAGCCACACCACTATTGAACACTTGGAAACACTAAACGGTCGTTTCGTCCTAGCACGGAACTTTTCAGTAACGCTCATCCACAATCACGCATCCAGGGCTCAAACCCAGGATCTTAAGTATCATGTGCGAAAGGTTTAACCTCTAGACCATTAAGTGGGATCGTGGGCTTGGACAGTTGAGGAGCCCCATACTGGGACGAAACGGTCGTCCAGCGCTTCCATGTTCTCAGTGGTGAACTAGCTTAAATCGACTTGTGAATTCAATTGTTAAGATACTAAAATTTCCCCAAATCCCCATGATGAAAATATTTCTTCATAAATGAATTTGTTACTAAATGACAAATAATGTGAAAACTGATTCCTTTTAATACAAAAGTAGGGAACAAAAGAGTGTTTGTAACCTATACAACAAAGATAGTACAATATGGTGTTTGATGTTTCTGGTTGTTGGCTCCAGGACGATATGTGTTATCTATCACAGTGTCATTACAGTTTTGTTTCGAACATGGATTGAAAGCAATTGGCATTTAGCTATGTTAGTCGTAGGGAACTGCGCAACTGATTATAAGTATTATTATATGTTTTGACTTTTTAATAAGAAATAGATGGATAGATGACTTCTTGTTGAAGTTGATCCAGATTAGTAACATTACTACCTGTTTATGTTCCCACAACTATAGTTATCATTGTAAGCATTTTCACTTCAGGACACTTGGAATGTGGTAATGTGGCATTATTTGTATTCATTCCCATTCATAACTGTACTGTATATATATACATATAATCTTTGTCTTCTCCTACTATTTGTATTTTATTATCATTGCTGAAGTGTTACTCTGTATAGTTCACCAACCCATCTGGACTTGTTAGGTCTGAATTAAATGACTTATTTTATCTTTGTTCATGTTTTGTAACTATTTAAGAGTAACTCCGCCTATAACTCATCTAAAGTTACTGACGATCGGGTGAAAGTGGAGAGTGGGGCATGGGGTTGGCAACCTCATCCAGTAGAAAATAACCTTGCTAAACAACCCTACCACAAAAAATCATTTAAATTCTCTCCTGGTAGTTGAAGGACCTTCGTTCTGAAGATCTCTACACCTGAGGAGATGGAAGATGATAATAACCGAAATCAATGGAATAATTTTCTATTCTTTGTGTAGACTTTTGAAAAAGTGTACTAATACTAAGGACAGAATGATAATTCATTTATTCATCTTAATAAGTGTTCTCAATTTTCATTAGATAACTGGATACAAGAAGAAAAATTGGTTAATCCATTATTTTCTTCATAAAGAAAATATTTCAGTGTAACTAAGCCTATGCAACATTACTTACTTACTTACGCCTGTTACTCCCAACAGAGTATAGGCCAACGACCAGTATTCTCCAGTCCTGGGCCATCCTTTCTAGTTCTATCCAACTTTTGTTCATTCTTCTCATATCTGCCTCCTTTTCTCGGCGTAATGTGATCTTTGGTCTTCCTCTTCTCCTTTAGCCTTCAGGATTCTGTGTGAGGGTTTGTCTTGTGACGCAGTTGGGTGATGCAACATTAACATTGGTCAAATAAACCCAAACTTCAACATTGTACAAGATAATATTTATGAAATAGATTAAGTAAAATATAAGTAGAAATACAATTTCCAGTCTAGAGGCAATTGTCGATTAATGAAATTGAGGCTTTAGAGTAACTGGACTTTTCCTGGAACACTCAGTTTGCAACTCTTATTCGTTATATGTAATTATTTCTCAATGACCTGTTAAACGGACTAAACCCCCATATTTTGTAAAATGATATTTAAAAAGCCAAATCTTTATTCGATTAAGTCAAATAACTTCTAATCATTTTGAATGTAAGTCTATCCATAGTTGTGAATCAATGATTACAATAAATGATTAGGTCCCGGGTTCGAATCTCTAGAGGCGGGATCGTGGATTTCATTATTATTCAATACCATATTACTCGATAATAATATTTCATAATATTGGGTATAAAGCAATAAAATGAAACAATGGGGGTTACTAATAAATTCGCAGAAGCCATTGAATGGAATTATATTGTGATGTATGTCGCTTATGTTTGCAGATATAAGTAGTATGTAACACCAATCGGAAGTGGAATGCTCGAGAAAAGAAGTTTGACAAGATTGAAATGGATTGAGGAAAGAAGGAATCTGAAAGCGATGAAGATAACAATAGGAATGAAGGAATAACGAAGTTTGTAAGAAACGATTGATGGAAAGTGTGCAAATGATGTGTTGAATATATGGTTATCGTATTTTACAAAGACACTCTGTAATCATACATTAAACAATAGATTGGTCTTCCAAAACTGAGTACTCGTTCACCACAATAATACTTTGATATGAACACAGAATTCGTCCAACTGATACCAGAGTTCATTTCGAAAATCTAACGTTATATATTGAGATCTAAGTAACAATGATATTCATTCAATATACTACTCACATTGAAAAAGATTCATTTTTGAATGTGCTTACCCAGTTAAGTAATATAATTCAAGATTTTGTATAGTTTAATGTGTTCCTCACCGTCCTTATCGGAAATGTCACTGGTCACTCTCCATTCCCTAATTACATTTTATATTTCCTTCTTTCTTCATGAGTCATTGACATTATTTTAATTATTCATTACCTGTTGTAATTGTAATAAATCGTATGAGTTGTTGTCTTCTACTTTCTAAAAATAACTAGTCGGTATATTGTTTGATTAAATATTTAAGATCAAATGAATTTCATTAGTGTAGGAGATTTTCGGACATTATAGAACCTTTGTAGTTTAAATCTACACTCTCCACAAATTCCCTATACTAATAATAATCAAGTGTCCGTTTATAACTAGTTTCTAGATGTAACACTAGGAGTTTTAGTGAGAAACCGTAATCAGTAGAGTTTGATCCATGTCGAGTATGAAACAGCTATCTACCACAGGCAATGGATGAGGTTTGCTCAATATCGTGAATCAATCGAAGATAGACATTAACACCATTGGATGCAGACTAAGTGATATACATGTTAAGTATTAATTTGATAAACCTGTGTTTGATCCCTACGTGTGAAGTCGTGATTGTGTACTGTTGAGGAGTCCAATGCTCAATGAAACAGCTGTCCAATACTTCCGCTTTTTCAATGGTGATCTAGTTAATATCAATTCGTGTTCTAAATTGAGTTAATAAATCATACTTATGCTACATTCTAAGTGAAGATAATCAGATCATGTGTGTTTTAATCAGTTATCAATATCCCGGATATACAAATAGATTGTTAGATCACTTGGAATAAATATTATTATCATTCCAATTCACTAATCTCATTTAATTTTAATTGTCTTCAGAAATTATTTGGCAAAACTGCTCGTATTGATTTTTAGTCTTTTCCACAAGAGATAAAACTGAGAAGATTATTGAATGAATCATATATGTGATGGCGTTTGAAGCGAAAGGTACTGGGTTCGAGTCCCAGAGTGAACATCAATTCTGAGATGCAGGTACATTCAGCTGACGAGTCCCAAATATAAGACGAAACGCGCGTCCTGGGATCCACTGCTAGTCACCATCCATCTTTGCTTACAATATATGTGAAATGGTTCGTGATAACAACATCTGTTTCTTTATTTTACATTTCAACTCAATTAATATATATATGTGAATCATCTTATATCTTAATCCAAAATAATTGCTTTATTCGTTTTTTGTGTTTTCCGAAAAGGAATTAGGAAAACTATATATGTTTATCTCGGAAATCCTCTTTTTATGCTTGTTAGTCATGGAACAGAATCCATATAGTAATAGTCTTAGTAATGTTAATAATAATAGTGTTATTGTTATTATCACTATTATTATTATTATTAGCAGTAGTAGTAGTAGTAGTGGTGGTGGTAGCAGTTATTGTAGTAGTAGTAGTGGTAGTGGTAATAGTAGTCTTAGTAGTAATAGTAATTGTTGTAGTAGCATCAGTGCTAGTATTAATATTAGTAGTAGTAGTAGTAGCGCCGGACATTCGCTTTTCGTCCTCTCTATTTCGTAAGCAACACCCCCGCCACGAGAAGGCAGTGAGTAGGACTTCCCTGGCAGAGGCTATATACGCGTGGCAATGTGAGAGCATTTGGAGAGAGAGAGCAGAATCTCCCCAGTCTCGGCCGTACCAGGGCATTTGTGGGCCCTAGTGTTAGTATTAGTATTAGTAGTAGTGTTGTGAACAAGAACATGGGTGGGGACAATCGAATGTATTTAAGCACAAATTACAAACTCTCTTTTTAGGGTCTGATAACCATACTGCAAACAGTTAATTTGCAAAATAACAGTCAATTGTCTCAATCTTCAGTGTTTCTTATGCAAATATCAGTCCTTCTTCTCCGATTTCATTGTTCATGCATTTTCGTACCGATTGCGCTTCATTCCTGTTCGTTCCTTATCGGTCTTCTGCCAAAATACATTCTATGTCTGACCATCGCCATATACTACTTATGTGGATATAAGTAGACCACACCACAGTAGCAGCATTAGTGTTAGTATTACTATTAGAATTAGTAATAGTATAAGTAGTAGTAGTAGTAGTAGTAGTAGCAGTAGTAGTAGTAGTAGTAGTAGTAGTAATTGAAATAACACATTTTCAATCTAAGTTATTTAATTTAAAATGTCACAGGGAACATGTTTTTTAGAACAAATTAGTTCTAGTTTTATGATTAAAAGGAACGATTTGTGTGAACTTATTCTGAAATTTCTTTTCTTCCTTTTTTCTTTTCTTTTCTTTTTTTGAATAGATTGATGTTTATTACGTTGAGGACAATGAAATGGTTTTCAATGTTACGTTAACTGGTTTGATTTCAATTAAAAACATATCAATTTGAAAAAAATGGTATTATGTCCACGTTGATTATCCTTATACTTGAAAGAACGAGAAACCATTTCATTTCTCACGACACCAAGTAAGAACACTAAGACTGATACAAGTGGAGATATATTAATCTCAATACTCGACGATCATCCAAATCGAATATACACTCATTTATATTTGCATAGTTGAAAGCATGAGTCAATTGAAGGTAGACCACCAAGGAAAACCTGGAAGCACTGGACGGCTGTTTCGTCCTATTGTGGGACTCCTCAGCAGGTCCTGAGTTCGAATGTCGTGAGGCGAGGTCATGGATGC